>NW_006238943.1:1237923-1261711 GCF_000226075.1 Solanum tuberosum | reverse complement strand
ACATAGGTTGACTCTCAGAATTCTATCAAGCTCACATTTATTGGGACAGAAAAAATAACACATATCATTTAAATATTACCAAAAAAGTATTATAAATAATAATAATTAACAACTTAAAATATCTAAAAGACATTTTAAAAGGGTTAATTTTGTAATTTTATCCATATCACATAAATTAGGACAAAGTGACCAGTAATGTACATTATTTCAAAGTTACATAAAAATATTATAAATCACAATAATTAATAACTTCAAAGATTTTTTAAAAAGATATGAAAATTTGGATGACTCTCCAAATTTCATTTGTGTCACATAAATTGAGACAACAAAAATAACATATATTGGGTCCATTTTAATTTATTTGTCTTATTTTTTTTATATTTAAAAATTGTGTAAAAATACTATAAATCATAATAATTGACAACATAAAATATGTTTTGAAAAAAAATACAAAAAAATTCCACTGATTCTTGAAGTGAATCTATCGTAAAAATACTATAAATCATGATAATTAACAACATAAAATATTTCAAAAATGTTGTATGTGGGTAGTCTTATTATGCCTTAAATAGCGTCAAAGAAAGTACATGTCTGTGATAAAAAAAAAACTTATTCCTTTATCCACGCAAACAATCGCTTCAAAAACTCGGTTATTAGCCCCAAAAATATACCATTTATATTATTGGGCCCGTGCATAGCACATGCAACATTATCTAGTATTCAAACAAGATACACTTGTCTTCATATTAATTTATTTTTAAAGTATTTATTAAATAAGCCATTTTTTAATAATATGGATTAATATAAAGAGGGATAAATTTGTCAAATTATAATGAATTTATGTTTATTTAAATAAGTTTAAGCGTAATATCGTAAATCATAAAGTAGGTGAGTGTTATAGAGCGAAACCTCGAGGAAGGTCTTTGGAATTATTCCATAAAAGAAATATATTTTCTTTTTGAGGTGATACTTTTCAATGAAGTTCAAATTAATCTAATTTCAAAAAATATTACGAACATCAAATTTATAAAATAAAAAATAAATAATAATTATGTGCTTGTAACCTCTTATTATATGGTACAATATATAGATATTATGGTTCGAGTTGAAATTTATTGTTAATATTTTTGTTGAACTTATATAATTCGTTCTAAATTCACCTTTAACGATAAGTAAGGACAATTCATAACCTATTTGAGTCATAAAAGATAAAATTAACATAAATAAGTCATATTTTTAGGATGTAACTAAAATTTACTCAGTGTAGTTTCTTTTTTCGTTTTATCAAAAAATTTAAACGGTGCGCCTAAATTTTAACATAAAATGGAAATTTTTCTTATCCTTTATAAAACAGAACTTTATCTGTCACTTTATAAAGTGGAGTTTTTCTTACACTTTATAAAGTGTAATTTTTTCTTCCACTTTATAAAAAAAATTACTCTTTTCACTTTCCTTTTCACCTTTTCCTCAGATTTCATAACCATGCACTGATCCCCAATCTAACAACCCAACAGTCGACACCACATTAAAAATCCAAAGGTTTTCTTTTGAAGATTCTCGAAAGATTGAAGGTTTATAGCACAACCCGACAATCCAACAATCTACCCCACAATTTTTTTAAAATTAGAAATTTATTTCTTTTCATCTTTTATTCATTGATTCAAGATTAATATACAAATTAGTGGAAGATTTGAATGATATTATTGATATTCTAGTTTATTCAAAATTTCGTTTATATATAAGTTAAAAATCATAAACAAGATTTTTCTCTTAGAATAAGTGCTAAGATAAACATTGAACATTGTTTTTTCTTTATTTTTCTTTTAGATTAATGCTTAGATGAATCTTATTTTATCATTTTTTTTTAATGAAGGAAAAAGAAAAAGAGTTCTCAAAGATACTTTTTAGACATATACATATACACACACTAATTATGTGTGTTGTGCATATTCATAATCCTCTTAGACAAATTATATATTAAATTTCGAATGCTTTTTCTTGTCAAATAAAAATGAAACATGAAATGAGAAGTGAAAAGATCAGAAAAATTAAGTAATGTAGAAACTATGAGAAACAGAAAAATACTACAACTAAAATTTCTAACACATCTAATAAGCATTAGGGATTTTACTTTAGTATTCTCTTTGCCATGATATTTATTTAGATTAAAACTATGTACTTAGTTGTATTTTCATATTGTAGAAACTAAAAAATTTCAATAACTTTTTAGTGAAGATTTTGAGTTATTTAGTTTATTTTTATGAAGAAAAACTTTCACTTTATAAAGTTTAAGAAAAACTTCTGTTTTATGTTATAATTTAAATG
This sequence comes from Solanum tuberosum, assembly GCF_000226075.1. Lineage (NCBI taxonomy): Eukaryota > Viridiplantae > Streptophyta > Magnoliopsida > Solanales > Solanaceae > Solanum > Solanum tuberosum. Next base: position 1,259,386 of record NW_006238943.1, on the reverse strand, counting down.
TTAACATATTAACGTATGCTGTTCAAATTTTTCATAGAACGAAAAAGAAAAAGTTACACTAAACCTATTTTAGTTATATTCTAAAAATATGATTTATTTGTATCAATTTTATCTTTTTGTGACTCAAATAGATTCTCAAGGACTTCTAGTCAGAGTGACACAAAATCATAAAGTGTATTTACAATTATATTATAATAGTAGTTGTTTTCATTTTCTTCAAGAAATTGTCAGCTATTTATTCCAATAAGCAAATCTGTGTTCAACTCTTCATTATAATTAATTATTACAATTATGTCAAAGTCCAAATTGCAATGCAGAAAATAATTACTTTAAGTGTAAGGGTTTGACACAATAAAGTTGACAGCCCTTTTTTTCTAAATAAAAAATAAAAGGTTAATATTATTTTTGAAGAAGTGAAGTCGCTTTAAAAATATATAGATATATTTTATTTTAGGTTAAACTTTTTGATAAAGTTTAAATTAGTTGAATTTTAAATGATTAACGAACATTAAATATATAAAATTCAAAAATAAATAAAAACTTGAGATTGCCAAAATGGGTCCCGCCCTTTACCTTGAAATTTTAAGAGCTAGCATAGCAATCCAAAGTTGACTATTTATTTGTTTTTATTAATAAAAAAATATCTTTTTTTAAAAAAAATAGAGTAAAATAAATAAAGAAAAGATAATGAAAAAAATCATATATAGAAAGTTGACCATTGATTAACCCATTATATATGTTCTTTATAATTGAGACAACAATATAATAGTAATTTGATTTGTGGGACTTATTAGAATTTAAGTTTGATACACTGTCTATATATAACTTCTTTTATAATATTATATGAATTTTATTTTTAATAATACATAAAGTTTAATATTAATTAAATTTGATATTATAATCTAAAAACTAAAAGAGTAACATGTTGGCACCGATTAAATTAACACAATGATATAAGTTTTTTTAACACGAAAGGAAATTATTTTTCGAAATGAGTTTAAATTATATACACATCAAATACGAAAAAATAATTTTAAAAAATAAGTTATACCATAAAGTTAGCATGAATCATGATACGTAATTATGTACGAAGACCAGATATCAGTTGTTCAATATTTTATACATATCGAAGAAGTTTGACTTTCCTGCTGTTTTTTTTAAAATAATATTATCACAGTGCAAAATTGGAAAAAAAATAATATTGTTTTAGGAGTTTGCAATGTTATGTGTGCCCTGCTCATGTATTTATTCCATTCTTTTAAAAATAATTAATAATCGATGTTGTGGTGATAAAATTAGTTTGTGAAAATATGATTCGTTCAATACGTTTAAGTATTAATTTGTCCATCATTAATCCAGTTTATCTTGATTTGTTAGCTCGTTTAAGAGTTTGAAATAATTTGAGTTAAGTATGTAACCTAAATTGACTAATGATAAATCTTGTCAAAAAGTTCAAATTAAAAATATATTTTTTCATTTGATATATCATGTAAAGCTATAATAAAGAACAATTTATTTACTTAACTTTTCTCTAAGTATATAAAACAAATTAAGAAAAAAAACAATTTAAGAGTTGAACGACTTGGGATGTGATTCATATTATTAACCCATATTTAATAGGGTTTGATGATATTTATTTTGATCCATCTAAATTTTGCTCGATTATATTGCGCCGATATTATTTGTTCATAAAGATTGGAATCTTTGACATTGCTAGAACAGTTCCAAATGGTGCTGTTTGACTAAATAAATAAAATAGGAGTTTTATTATTATTATTATTATTATTATTATTATTATATATATATATATATACCATTTTTGTGTTGTGTTAAAACAGGATCTGCTGTGATAAAACAGGGTTATTATTTTGTGCTGTGTTAAAACAGGGTCTGCTGTGATAAAACAGGGTAGGGTGCATGCAAACATTTATGCAGTTAGAATTCTACTCTTTTTGCTAAGATAAATAAAGTATTTTTATATTCAAAATATTCTTGTATTCTGTACATTTTCATTTCATGTATAGAAAATATTATTGCATCATATTGATGACTAGTATGTCTGTATACTTGTTCCATTTCAGCTATTGCTCTATCCATATGAAATAAAGCTTTTTTATGCTTCCAAGCTCTTTTTTTTATGTTATAGACATGTCTTTGTATATTTTTCATTATGCTAAAAGCATGATATGGATATTAACATATGTAAATAACATGATATGCATATAGCATGGTTAATGTTGTTAATATGAGATTTTAACATTTTTATTTAAATTCCCTGTAGGTACTAAGTATTTCTATTTATGTTAAGGTATGCAATAACATGATATAGTATATTCGTAAAATTAACAATATGTAATAAAAAGTTTGCGTGTATACCTTCCTTCTCTTTTGTCGATGAATAGTCCTTATCACTACCGCAGTAGTTTTCCCTTTAGGCCATGAACATTGTTTAGCCCCCACGACCTCAGTCTTATGGCTATTTCGTTATGTTCCTCCCTAAGGCTGAAGATCGCAACCTTCACTTAAGACTATTTATGGAGTTTTAAGAAGAGAGATATAGAAACCAACTGTTTATTTCATATTGGAATTTTTACAAACACACCATACATACTATACTATACTTACAACATAATTAGCAAAAAATATTTCCCTGGCGGGAGAAGTTACTACTCACTCAAATTCATACTCTCGGAGGTACTGACATTTTTCTAGATTGGTGTTCTCTCAGAAAATATAGTCTGCTTCTTAAGTATGAAGTTCCTCTCCTTTTATAGATAGAAGGAGGGACTTATTACAAAATATATATTTTTAGGGACTTTCCCTAACTTTTACATATTTCTTCTTTGGTCCTTCACTAATTGAAGATTCTTTGTTGATAAGATGAGAACTTGTCTGTCTTCTTTTGTTGATGGCCGACAAGATGTGACTCCTCTTTTTGACTTTTGAGAAAAGAAAAGATTCTTTTCTTTGTTGCTATCTCCATGACGTAAGTGCTTACGTCTTCTTTTTGTCCATATGCTACATTATGGATGGTCGTGGTCTAGCATTTTGCATGCTAGTTTCCATGTTTCTTCGGTTGCTCCCAATAGGTGGAGCTCTATGTCAAGGATTCTTTCTTTTAGTTCTTTTGACTTGGTTCTTCCTCCTTTAGTAATTAATACCCAATCATGGTTTTGATCAATGACTTTGCAATCTTCATTATAGAATCTTGTAAGAATAGCATATAAGGCCTTTATCCCTAATGCTCTTCTGGTCTGAATCCATTTTTTGTTAAGATGTGGAAGTTTTTTGTCCACTCCGGTTGCTTTTACATTAAAATCTTTAATTTTTTCAACTGAAATATAGTTGAGTGTTGGATAGTATGCCTGCAAATCTTTGCCTTCCATGGAAATGCTAAAGAATCTGCAATAGACTCCATTGCCCTGAGCATAATTTTTTACTGAGTTGAACAGTTTTGCTGGTAGCTGAGATAATTCATTTAGATCAGGTTTTGTGTATACACGATCTAAATATCTGAATTCAAATAATTGAGCAGTAAAGCTCGGTAATCCATTTGAAAAAATTGATATTCTAGGAAACAAACTTGTTGTCCCTAAAACACCAAATGTTTCTCCACTTTCTTCTGGGAGATTGTAAATGTATCTTGTGAATGTAAGATACTCTTCTTCCTTATGATGTTGTTTGCCAACCTGAAAAAAAGAAAATACTTTTGTTCCTGATGGAACTGGGTTAGTTCTACTTTCTGATTTCCCAGATATAATTTTTTCAGCTTTTGCTGAGGATGAGCTTGCTTCTTTCGAAGTATCGTCTTCAATTATTGCTCGGCTTTTTTCTCCATCTTTTGATGTAGAAGTTGGCATATCTGTGCTTACCATAGAGATGTTTTTGGCACTAGGTGCTAGTGGGACATCTCCTGCCACTTTGTTGGGAGTAATATTCCCTTTTAGATTTGAATTCTGTTTTGGATATGTATCCAAATGTTCACATAAGAGTAAAAACTTTCTCATATTTTCAGCTTGAGTAGTGCTAAGCTGATTGATTTCAGATTGTAACATCCGAGATTGTTCAGATAATTTGGATAATTCATCTCTGATTTTAAACAGCTTCTGGCCCTTGTCGTCTATGGATTTATCCACTGTTTTCATTTTTTCGTATATCCTATTTATTAGGATTTTCGTTTGATTGTCCATATTGGACATTTCTGGAAATAAAATCTGTAAGAAAATTGTCATTTCCTTTAATGTATTCTATCGAAAATGAATAAAATGATAACAATACTTGCCATCAATGCAATCTTCTGTATTGAGGTTCAGAAGGAAGTTTGTTAAATATTAGTCCTGACACCTGTGTATTATCAGTTCTAATAATGAATTGTTTTGGTAAAAGGAAAGTAGAAAATTTTCTAATCCCTCTAACAATGGCTAGTAATTCTTTTTCATTTGTAGAATACCTTGTTTCGGCATCATTAAAAGTACCACTTGTGTACCTGCAAATTTCATTTAAATCGGTTTGCAATAATGCTCCCCAATGATAGTCAAATGCATCAGTTTGTAAAATTAAATTATCATTATCTTCTGGTAATCTGAGCTTTGGCAACTTGGAACATTCTTCTTTTAAACTTTTTATACACTGTATGTGTTCTTCTGTCCATCCAAGTCTATTGGATTTCCTTATTAATTTTTGTAGTATATTCCGCTTCTTAGCTAAACCCGGAATAAATTCTCCTGCGTAATTTAAACAACCTAGAAATCTTTGAATTTCTTGTTTTGTTGTTAGTTTATCAGGAAATTCTGTGATCTTTTTTGAATTATGTGATTGGAGTTCAATTCCATTTTTTGAAATAACCATTCCTAAGAATTCTATTTCGTTTTTATTGATGTCAGCCTTTTTCTGACTTAACACAATTCCATTTTTTAAACAAAATTTCTGAAAATTCTTTCAGATGTCTTAAATGTTCTTCATATGTTTTAGAACATATTAAAATGTCATCTATATAGACAATTAAAAATTCTTTTTCTGAGAATATTTTATCCATTTTCCTTTGAAATATTTGTGGAGCGTTTCTTAACCTAAAAGGCATAACTAACCACTCATAATGTCCGTTAGGAGTACTGAAAGCAGTTAATTGAATTGAGTTTTCGGCTAATTTTATTTGTCAAAATCCACCTTTACAGTCAAATTTTGAGAAATAAGTTTTTCCTTTTGCAAGGTTGATTAGATTATTTTTATTTGGGATAAAATATCCATCAAATAAGCAATTTTTATTAAGTTCTTTATAATTTATTACCCTTCGGGCTTTTCCTCTTTTTATTTCAGCATGGTTTCTTACCATAAATGTTGGGCAACTATGAGGACTTTACTCATTCTTATTAATTTTAAGTTGAGTAATTCTTTTATTTGAATTTTAAATTCAATCTTATCATCTTCATTGTAGAGCATAGGTCTAACTCTAATAATTATGCTAGGGTCTTTTAAGGTTAATATTGCCCTTTCATGATTTTGTTCCCATTTTTCTAATGGCTTTTCTCCATAAGATTTTTGCAAATTTTCTTTAATCTTCTCTAGATTAAGACATTTACAAGTAATTTTTCTTAGATTTTCTAAGTATTTTATTTTGAAATCTCCATTATCTTTCTCTAGATTATATGGATTTTGTTTTCTTGGAACTTTTATGAAATGTCCGCATGGAGTTTTAAGACTTATCATATATAATGTTTGATGATAATCTTGAAACTGTTATTTAAAATCATTTCTCAGTAATAAATCTGTTTCTAGTTTATCGTAGGCAAATAATTTATTTATTGAAACAATCTTTGATCCTAAGATTATCTCTACCTTTTCTTTGGATTTTGAAAGCTTTTCTTTATCTCCTGTGATTCCAATCATAGAGATATTGTTTTTATTGATGTCCCAATCTTTTATTAAAAAAGATTTTGCTAGACTCGCTTTAGATCCATTGTCTATTTGACAACAAGTTGTTATTTTTGTATCATAGAAGGTTATTTCTATGAAACTGAAACCTTGAATTTTGTTTCTTTTGGCATTATATTTTAGGTATGGAACATGTTTCGCCCTTATATATCATTTCTATGCCATTTTTTCCTATACTATAATCTTCTAATTTGTTTAGGAAAAGATTTCCTAAGATTAAATCTTGATCACTTTCATGATTTGTAATATAACAGGGTACTGTTATCTTATTGTATCTAGTTGTATAGGTAAATCTACCATATTTCTACAACTATAGTTATTTCTTTCAAAAGTTTGATAGGTGTATTGCTTACCTTCGTTTATTGATATTCCATCTAGTAGAAATCCTTTTATATGGTTAGCTGTTGCTCCTGTTTGTATTAAGATTTCTTGATGTTTCCATTCAATTCCATTGAAAATTCTTCCTTTTATCTTAGTGATGTCTGATGTTTCTAAAATTTTTAAAGGATATCTGTTAGATATACTTTTTCTAATGGAGTTTCTTCCATATTCTATCAAAAGCCTAGGATTACTAGAACTTCATATTTCCTGCGTTTTTCCAAACTGAATTTCATATTCATCTGGAATTTGTGCTTTCTGAATTTCAGCTTCAACAATTCTAGTTATTCCTGCACATTCTTGATCTATTTCAATCATTTCTTTATTTTTGTAAACTTTTCCATAGTTTGAGTTTGTAACTGTGTACAAAGCTTGATAATAGATACTCATTATATGATTACCTGGTTTGAAAAGATCTTTTCTCTTAATCTGGAAATGTAAACTCAATGCGTCATAGAAATCAGCATCTTTGAGTGATATACAATATTTCGGATAATATGTGAAAAGGAGTTTTGTATAGGTTAGGTTTCCCTCTACTATACCCAGATTTCCTTCTCTTGCATTTATAAATCTCTCATCTAATAGATTTATAACTATTGGACAATTGATTCCTTCTTTGAAAGTCGATTTGACTAATATTTGAATTCCTCCTAGATGAACATAATTCATCTTCTTCCTTTTTCTTTCTGGAATCTTCCTAAGAATTTGATCTATCATAGGTTTTGTTAACAGGTTTAGTTTATGTTTTCCTGTTGTTTGGGTAATTTCTATTACCTTTTCTATTTCCTGATACTCATGATAGGAAATTTTATCTCTTGAAAACATTCTTAGCATTCTGCTTAATAGATTGTCTTCCATTTTAAAATTTAATTTTAATCCTTGGATTTTTCTAAATGTTTCTCTATCAAAGGTTGCTTTTAAGGCATATCCTCTGTGATCTTCTTCAGTCTCTAAAATTTGAACTCGATTTTCTTTTTCTTGTATTTCTTTACTCATTAGTTAGAATCTTCTGAACTGGTTGAGTATTCTTCATAGATTTCTTCAAAGAAATTTTCACTATTTATTGATTTTATTGATTCGAGATCAGAATCAATTTCTATTCTATTAATTTTTGAGTTTTTTACTTTTCTTTTGTTACATTCGTAACTTTTATGGCATTCTTCGCCACAATTGTAACACTTGCATTTATCTGCAGGTTTTGTTTTTGTAAAATCTTTTTTCTTTTTATAATATTTTTTTCTAGGTACATACTCTTTCTTAGATTTTTTTTTTTCTGTTTATTAACTTCTTTTTAAGTTTTCTTTTCTTATAAGGTTTATCATTACATCCCCATTGGGAGGCTGCATTTGTATCTAGACAATATATCTGAGTGTTAATTCTTTTAGCTTTTCTCTGCATGTTATGTGACATACATAATTGACCTAATCTATTTTTTAAGAAACTTATTCTCTGACCCAGAGTGTCTCCTATTTTATTTTCCTTTTCATATTCTTCTCTGAAGTATTTTGCCCAAAAGCCTGGTAATTTTTGATAGTATTTTTCAAGATATGGTAACATTTCTTTACCACTATCAAAGATTTTGTAGTAATATTCCTCGAATTCACAAGTGTATTCTTGAATATGACTCATTTTACAAATTTGTAATTTTTCTAATCGCTCTTTAGCAATTATTCTAATTTTTTCTCTGTTAGCTGGAGGACTTCCTTGTCCACCAAAGAATTCATTAGCCACATATTGCTTTAGATTTGTAATACCTTCTTGTAAGGATCTTTTTAATCCTTCTATAGTATCATTTTTTATTATTTTTTCTGAATCTTCAGTTAATCCAGAAAACCAGTCGTTTACTTTTCCTATGAAAGTGTTTATCATGATGATGTATTTTTCTTCATCAGTATAATTTCCTTTTCCTAAAAGGAAATATAAAAGCATGTTTTGGGACCATAAATCTAGACTTGTTTCTGGATCTCTCTTACAGTCCAAATCTAGAAATTGAGTTCCAATATCTCCCGTAGGGGGTCTATTAAGCATGAACTTGGATTTATCGTCATTATGAAACTGTTTTATAAAATCTTTGTTCTTTTTTGCTTTGTTTGCAAAATTTTTATCCTCTTTTTCTGGCTCTTGCCACTCTTTTTTTACGGATTTTGTTCCATCACCGTCTTCAATTTTTCCTTGGGGTCCTCCTATTTCCCCTTTATTCATAAATACTTTAAGTTCATGTTCTGAAAGATTAAGATCTTCCAGAGCATATACTAGCTCATCTAGTTCATTCATTTTTTTGTAATTCTTCTTCTACCTCTATGGAATTTTCTGTAGCTTCTAGGTTTTCTTTTAGATTTTCTTCATTAATTTTTTGTTTCTCTAGGAATTTTTGGATTAGCAACTCATCCATACTTCATTTTTGGTATGTAGTTTTACTCGCAACTTTTTTTGCTAGTAATTCGTTTATGTATTTTTGACTAACTCTTTTGTCAAATTTCTCTGTTTTTTCAATTATGTTTGTATTTCTTCCTGGAAGATTTTCTTTTATAGAAATAGTTTCTATTTCTATCATTTTTAACCGCAAGGTTAGTTGTTTTTGACTTTCTATTAAGTCCTTTAATAAATATGAATATATATATATAGTATATGGCAATCCAAATTTGACCATTTATTCCAAAGTGAGAAAAAAAATTGTATAAACTTTTTTGGCTAGTATTTAATTACTGTTTTCCTAATGTATCTATATATAGTAACAAAATACTAAGAAGAAAAATTCATTAGTGTGAGATTTTAATTTTGCATTTAAAAATAAAATAAAATTAAAGATGTCTAGTTTTTCAAGATTGCTATCAACAATCTCCAAGAAAGTTGTGAAACCTTTTTCTCCCACTCCATCAACTCAAAAAACTCACAAACTTTCACTTCTTGATCAATGTATGGGTAATTTTTATATGCCCCTTGTTTTATTTTACCCAAAACATCAACTAGAACAAGGTCCAAAACAACTCTCTAAACTTCTAGAAAACTCATTTTCAAAAGCATTGACTTATCATCAACCATGGGATGGAAGTTTAAGAGATAATACAACTACTCATTGTGATGACACTGGAGCTGAGTTATTTGAAGTTGAAGTTAATTGTCCAATAAATCAAGTCGTTCATCACCCAGACTTAACATTTCCTTCAGGGTTATCCTGGAAGAATGTTCCTCACGCAAATGATGGTGGCCGATTGAGCATAGCTCAACTTAGCCACTTTGATTGTGGAGGAATGGCAATAAGTGTGTGCATGTCACATACGGTGGGTGTTGCGCGTAGTGCCTTCTCATTTTTGAAGGATTGGGATACATTAACCCGAGAACATCCAAATGGCGAATTATCATCTCCTTCATATTATGTTCAGGATTCATTAATGCCATCTCTACCCGATGGCCCACTAAAGTTCCCCGTTGTGGTTGAGCCAAATACAAAAGAAAGTGTTGAATTTGAAAAGAGGTTTTTTTTTTTATCTAAATCCAATATAAGAGCTCTCAAAGCAATGATCGTTGATGATCCATCATCAATAGTGCAAAATCCAACTACGACTGAGGTTGTTAGTGCAATTGTTTACAAATGTGTGTAGCAATTGCTGGTGCAAACATATCAAATGGTAATGATTCTTCGTCTCAAATGGTTTTAGTATCTGATTAAGAAAAACAATTCCACCATCAATAAAATCAACATCCACAATCGGGAACATTCTCACCACCTTCTCTACACCAATATAGAACCTAGAAGACCTTAAGTTACCAAAATTAGTAGCCGATATAAGAAAGTCTAAACACGAGCTTTCCACCAGAGACAATTTCAAAGAAAACAAATGGGTATCAGAGATGCTTGAATACGCAAATAAAATAAATACAGGAACAGAGAATGATCAATCGTATCGTCAGAAGAGTTCATGTCACGATGTGTATCGATGTAGTAGTGTATGTAACATTCCATTCCAAGATTTGGATTTTGGATGGGGGAGACCTACAAGAGCAAGCATAGCAAGTACACCATTTAGCAATATGATTTATTTGATGAATACACAAGATCAAAATAGAGGAATTGAAGTGTTTATTAACTTGAACCAACAACAAATGTCCATTTTTGAACAAGACAAGGAATTCTACAATTTGCTAGTCCTGTTGGTGATAATCATGTTCATGTGGAGAAAGAGAAATTATATTGCATGGAAGCTTTCTAAATTATTCTTACTTGTCCATTCATGTCACAAGGAGCTTATAATTCAACAAGATTATAAATTTGTATTAATTTTTAATTTATGGTATGTTGTTTATTTCATGTAAAATCTCTTTGAATTTATCTACCATAAAAGAAAAGAAAAAAATTTATATGTCGAATTGTTTTGGGGAAAGAAATTATTCACAAGAACTTTAGTCACATCTGTCATATATTTCTTTAAAATTTTTGAATGTCATTCATTTGATCACAAAGTTCATACAAAAATTATATTATTATACACCAATCAAACCTTATATTAATAACATTTCTTGTATCTTAAAAAAAGGTCTTTTTTCCCTTCAAATAACTCATCAAATTCGTTGTTTACTTTTCCTAAACGACATGCATATATCATATATTTGTAGGTGAACACTATTACCTTAGTTTGTCAAGAAGAAAAAGCAAATAGGTAACGTTTTGCCATGAAAACACGATTGTTCATAAAATTTTGAAATAATTCAACAACAACATAAAATATTTTCTCACGAAAATTAAAAAAACAATTCTAATTTATTTCGTGGTCATTTGCAAATATCAATTTTCACTCATAATACATTTTTTTTTTCAATATCAGAATGAAACATGACCAAACGCCACAAAATAATGGGACCGAACTTCAAATTGAAGTTCACACAAAAATCCCTCGAATGACTGAAGTTCATATAAAATTTTTACAACTTCAGACTCATATTTAATAGTTGTAAATTTACAAATTCTTGTACGTTGCGGATATAATTTAAAATTTAAATGATGTTCAAAAATCAACTACCTATCACCCTCTTTAATAACCTTTAAAGTGGCACAACAATGCCAAAAAAAATTATACTGTTATAAACTATTTAATATGTTAGTTATACATTATACTAATAACAATTCTTGTATCTTAAAAAAGGTTTTTTAAAATTATCTCGTCAGATTCATGGTTTACTTTTTCTAAACGACATACATATATTATATATTTGTCGTCTATTTAAAATTTAGGTGAATACTATTTACCTTAGTTTTTCAAGAAAAAAAAAGAGTGACTAGGTGACGTTTGTCATAAAAACACGTTTGTCTATAAAATTTTAAAAAAATACAAAAACAACAACAAAAATTAAACAAAAACGACTCTAATTTACTTCATGGTCAAACATAATTTCAATTTACAAATATCAATTTTTACTCATAAAATTTATTTTTTTTCAATAACAAAACGAAACATAGCCAAACGCCACCAAATAATAGGTTCAAACTTCAAATTGAAGTTCACCCACAAAAGAAACATTTTAAGACAAAATGGTCCATAAACTTTTAGAAATATCCCCAAACACCCTTTATCTTTCACTCTTTCTCCCTTTCCTCCTTTTCAAAATTTCCCCACCGTCTCCAAAATTCGATTCAGGCATCCAAATCTCCTTCAAATTCATAGCAATTTTTAGTAAAAAAATCAAAATCTGGGCTGCATTGAAACGCTATATGAACCCATTTTCCTGTATCTTATTGTGTTGCATCATTTTGTTGAGTTCGATATACATCGCTAAAGCTGAAGTTATTACCCTCACAGGCGATACGTTTAATGATAAGGTAAATAAAACTTATTTTTATTGATTTTATGTTGCTCTAACTCTTCAAAAAGACTGTCGCACCCATGTCAGTTTTCACTGCCCTTGAGCAAGGGGATTTTCATATAAAATCCTTGTGCAGATTTTACTTTCAGCTATTTACTTTCTGCATTTATTTCAGTTGTTGTTCTTGCTGAGTCAAGAGACCTGGTCCATGGATATATAGTGGACACGTACATTCCATCAATAGTTTTCTCTAACCATTTGCGTCCAGGAATTCCGATTTCTCAATACAGAAAGTCCAATAATTGTGTTGTCTTTTGCCTTTTGTCTTGGTATCCAAAGTAAAAAGAACATTGTAGCATCCTGGGCATATACAACATTGACAACACAAAACGCAAGTAAGATATTGCTTGTCGATATAAAAAGAAGTGACATTAGACCCAAGTGATGCATTTTAAAGTCGTGGAAGCCTAGGACCCAAAGTCAACAATACAAGCTATTGTTGGGTTATGAAGGTGATTGAGTAGTCATGCGGAAGCTTACAATTGCAAATCACATGTTGATAAATTAGACGACAAATAAAAGTATACTAAAGACATATTATTAATATAGTTTTGCCAAACGACCTATATATATATTATAAAACTAATATTGAAAAAACATAAATATGTTTAGGAGAAAATCTCCCATAAACAAGAGTCTTAAACAACTACATTGTGGATTTTATTGTGTTATGCTATGAGAATATGGATCTTCAATTTATAGATCTCCAATCTTTTCCTCTAAGAAAAGAATAAACCAAATATGGAAGAGAATTATATTTTCCTTTCAGAAAAAGTTCAAGCATTTATGGTAATATTTTGACTTTCTTTTAAGGAAGAATTAAAACTCAAATGTGGTATGAAAATCAGGGCAAAACCCTAACAAATCTCCCCTTTTGGCTAGATTTTCTTGACAAAACTCGATCCGTCTTCTTCACATGCAGGATATCTTCGCTCTTCACATAGTCTTCATCACTGCTGCTTGCCATGGTTAAAAATAAAGTTTAAAATATATGTGTTAAAATGGTTTTAAAATATTTTATTTTTATTTTCAAAGATGCCGCAGCAGGAATGTTGAAAATATGGTTTAAATCTCTTCTCCACATGTAGCTGAATAAAAATCTTCTTTATCATCAAATTGGTTGCAAATTGATTTGATACCGCTTTGAACTTGTCTTCAACCTCGATGAACCTGGATCATTGAACCATTGGCTTTGATACCACTTATTGGGTTATGAAGGTGATTGGGGCATCATGCTGAAGCTTACAATTGCAAATCATATGTTGATAAATTAGACGACAAATAAAAGTATACTAAAGACATATTATTAATATAGTTTGACCAAGCAACCTACATATTATAAAACTAATATTGAAAAAGCATAAATATGGTTAGGAGAAAATCTCCCCATAAACAAGACTCTTAAACGATTACATTGTGGATTCTATTGTGTTATGCTATGAGAATAGTGATCTTCAATTTATAGATCTCCAAACTTTTCCTCTAAAAAAAGAATAAATCAAATATGGAAGAGAATTATATTTTCCTTTCCGAAAAAGTTCAAGCATTTATGGTAATACTTTGACTTTCTTTAAAGGAAGAATTAAAACTCAAATATGGTAAGAAAATCAGGGCAAAATCTTAACAGCTATTACATACATAGTTCAACAACTTTCGCTTCTCGACTTGAACAGAGAAACCTTCGAAACTTTTCACTTCCCAAATGATCAATTATGTACTCCCTACAATGCACATATTTAACTAGAACTCATAATCCTATTTCTAAGAGAAAAGGGGAGGAGTAACGTGTGTTTTCTTGATTTTCAAGAGAAATGTTGTTTTCTTCTCCCTTTTGGACGGGAAAGAAATCTCTATAAATAGGGGTTCTTCTAATCTAGAAAGACAATCATTTTGCTATACATATTTTCGACCCAAGTATTGAGAGAGTTACGTCTAACTTGTGGATTCGCTTGAAGGTATTTGCTCACAATTAAATTTTAGAAAGTTAATGTGTTCTTGTAAACATATGTGTTGTCTATTATTCAGGTAAGCATCATGATTTTGGTATACTTTTGCTGTGGATATAGTTTTTCAACACTTGACATCAAGAGCCTTGCTTGCATCTAAATAGAGAAAAACATATGCCTAGTGATTATGTATGATTACTTTGTTTCTCTCAATTTGTTTTAACGAAAGGAAAACATGATTAGCAGAAAAGAAGGAAATATTGATTTTGGTTTGTATCGGGCCATTACCGTGGTAGATTGCTTGTTATATAGTTGATTAATTTCTTTTTATTTTCTGATTTGCTATACTTTCTTCATTCCTTTTTATATGTCATCATTAGTCCTTACTATAAATAGTTGGTCCATAATACTTTTCATTTCATAAAATTAATGCATAAATTATAATATTCTTCCTATTTTACCCTTGTGAGTTATTAGCCTTGAAAATATATACATTTGACCAACATAGAAAAAGAAAGTGAATAATTCATGTTCATTGGTCAAATTAATTAATCAAAATAAATTAATTCATATTCATTGATTGAAAAGTTGACTTCAAAAAAAATTAAATAAGGATAGAATAGTAAAATTACTAAATTTCTTAATGCACGTGAAATAAAAAACTGTGACATATAAATTGAAACGAAGGGAATATCAATCTTGATTTGTGTTGATCTACTTTTAATTGAGTTAGAGTTAATGAAGCCATCCATATCTTTTGAAATAATTTAATATAAAACGCAGGTGAACGAAAAAGAATTTGAGAAAATTCCTTCTATACATTGAAAGTCATGCTTTCTAAGCGAAATGTGTGCTTCCATTCACATCAAACATCATTCTTTTCCCTTTTGCCATTAATCCTAGGTTCGCTAGCTTCCTTTCCGGTCTCATATGGAGAGTAGGTTAAGTCATTCCACTAAAATACTCTCGATTGATTGAGTTTTCTCAAGTCTTGATTTTGACCATTTATGATTACTTTTTTTTTTTTTTATGTATCACCATGTGACAACAAATTTTCCTCAAAAACTATATAGCCAATGATAAAAGAAAGAGAAGAGGTCAAACTTCTCAATAGCTATTATTCAAGATAGATATTCACAAATTGAAAACTATAATGCGAAGTAAAATGTTAGGGAGACCAAAAGTGCTCCATTTTAGCAAAAATTAAGGACCTAAAGTCTCAACAATACAAGCTATTATATTACATCCATAGTCCTGATGTTCAATCCAACATAAGAATATATACCACTGAAAGATTCAACAACTTTCCCTTCTCGACTTGAGCAAATGGACCTTACAAAAAAAAATTCACTGAAGCCACCTCCAGCCCTTCTTGTTATTACACGGATACTATGCTCAGGAACACCAAGACAACGAGCAATCACACTATTTATATTTATAGCTGCACATGAATTTGACCAAAATATATGGGGCCCAAAGCGATGGCTTTAGTGACCTAGGGGTTAAGACGGCCCTATGTACGACTTGGAAATCACAACCTCCTTACTAAAACCAATTAAAAAGAAGTTTTAGAATCTTGGCCAATCCACGTATTGCAATTACATACCACACACTGTTTATATTTATAGCTGCACATGAATGATTACTCTAGACAAGTAATGAAATATTCTGGTTCTATTTAACTACAAAAAGTGATTTCTAAGCTTACTGCCAAGTGAAGAAGTGGTCAAATTCAATATATCATATATGGCTCACAAGCAATTTTTATGCTGAAGAAGCTAGAAGAACAAAGCAATGTGAAGGGAGTCAAGCTGCCAATTCATCTCAATTAATCAAGAACTGAAGGCTTCTCAATTTATCTCAATTCCTACCTATACTAGATTTCTTTTACAATGTTTCAATGCAAATATAAAGATTTCATCCTGATCTAAATATGCTTCCTCGACTTTACAGAGGCAATAGATTAGTCAAAAAGATCACAAAGAAAAATAATGAAGAAACAAGCATAGAGAAGTAACCAAAAATCAAAGATACTAAAGAAATAGAATAACTTATATTTGTCGGAGTACCACTCATTTTAATCATTACAAGTTCTTCCAATCAACATTTATGGTGGAAATCGAAGACCAACTTACTTGGCAAGCTCTATACATTCTACCACGAGTAAATTTTAGGTTTACCAAACATAAAAATCATATTTGTATGCTATAACTATAGTTTGCATCATTGTGCTTCATAGCTAACTTTATGTTTGCTATGAAGCATCGGATTTGTATAAATCGCTGGAAGGAGCATCAGATTTGTATAAATCGCTGACAGGCCTCTTGTTTGTATAAAAGCGCAACGATTGTGTGTATATATATATATATATATATATATCGGTTAGATAATTGTATATGTAACTACTATGTATATGTATCCCTGATTGTGTTTGTATATCTGCATAAAATTTGAATTTGTATACAATTGAATCGAAATAAAATATTTGTATATCAAATCTCTCTCTCTATTTATACAACACAAATTATACATTGTATTTGTATAAAGCGAGAAAGAGAGAAAGACAAAAGAGAACTGGTAGGGAAATAGCTGTACTTGTATAATTATAAGTGTATATGACGAAAATATATGTATTTGTATTTGTATATACAGTTTTCTCTCGCTTTATACAAACACAAACACAATTTATAGATTTGTGTTTGTATAAAGTAAGAGAGGCGAGGGAGAGTGACGAGCGAGAACTGGGAGAGCGACAAGCGAAATTCTCTGGGAAGAGAGGCGAATGACAAGTGTTTGCTACGAATTACAATTAAATGAAACTGTAATTATAATATTTAATTTGAATTAATAGTTTACTATTTTATATAATTTTCCCTTCTACTATTGAAGTAAAGGGTTCAAATAACCTATTGAATAGTATCTCCTTTTTCGTATTCCCTTTTTCTCTTCTAATGTAATATGGAAAAATAAATTACTTAGAATTTAAGTAATATATATTCACAAACGATATAAATATTTTTTACACAATCCAATTATATTAATGTTATAATATATGATTTGTCTTATTTGTAATCAAGGTTTAAAAAAAATTACTCACAAATAACCTTTAAACAAAATATAATACTAGTACGGATACTTTTACATCGTTAGTGAATATTAATCAATCCAACCTACTATGGCATATTGAGTTAGTTAATATTATGTTAGTGTAAGCATTTTAATAATATATTAATTTGCACCTTTGACAATACATTAACAATTGTTTTTTATTTGTTGCAGAAATCTCTATTTCATTGCTGCAACCTTAGGCATTACTGCCTAATTACTCACTTGTGTCAATCAATGTCTTTAGGCATTATTACCCTTTATTTGATGGTTACAAAACGTTGGTCATTGGAGGTTACTGTTAGTGGCAGAAGGTGGCCAACCATGACCACTAATTCTTTTTCATTCAACCTTCGTTATCTCTTTCTTTATTCCTCCATTATACCTTATAACCTATATAACTTCTAATACCATTTATCTTCACTATTTACTACCCCATTATCTTCCTATTCATTGCTAGGAAGACATCCGCAACTATAAATAGTGGTGGTCTTCATTTGGTTGATACACAAGAAAAATATAGATCAGAGTGCATAAAGTTTGTCCAAAAAGAGAGTTTTTATTAGTTGAAGGGAGGTGTTCTTTTTGTGGAGCTTTGGACTCAACTCTTGTCCAGAGTTTGTTGAGTTACACCTTGTGATTAGGCTGTTGTATCCTGGAGGGGACAAGTCAAGAGGACTACTACTGGACCGGTGAAAAACATTTGCTTCAGTGGGTTTGAATCTCCTTAAAGAGAGCGACATATCCACGCCTTAGTCTGAAGAGATTTATTTCTTCATTTTTATTTTCAATTGTAATCTTGTAATTTTGTTATTTTGTAATTTTTCACTAACATATTATAACTAAAATCTGTCCAGTCAATTGGAACAGATGAGTGGACAATTAATTAGTTAACTATAATAATTTTTAAATGTTAATTAGGTAAGTTTTTCTAAGCAATGATGAGCAATTGTGTCGTTACCTCTCTACCTCCGTAGCAGGGTAAGGTCTACGTACATTTTATTATTTTCAAATCACATTTTATACGAAGAACTATATTGAATATGTTGTTATTGTAATGAAATGTGCCGTTTTTGAAAAATATTGAACTCCGTATATAATTTATTCATATAGTTTATTCATGAGGAACCGTAACTACTTAAATATTATTTGCTTTTTTAGTTTACGAGACACAAATGAATTTTGAAAGGTCAAATCTTTTAATTTTGATTGTGTATTCAGATATGAAATAATTGATATTTTTTTTGCGGTAAAATTTACTCATCTAAAATTAGTTAAAATTTAGATACTTTATCTCAGTTGATAAACACCCTTTACCTCCACTAAAAACATGAATTCGAGTCATTAATGAAACAATGAAATGAGTTCTCTGAAAAAAAAGATAAATAAAAAACTTAATTTGTTTTAGATATTCCGAGTCCAAATCGAATGAAATAAAGTTTTGTTTAGTATTGGGAGCTAAAAATAATAAACGATATGTATTTTATACATAAATTCTTAACACATAGTACTAATTAGCATGCATTCTCACCACATTAAATTACTTAATTATAATAAATTTACATGATTTGATGTCAACATTAGAATGTATTTCCCTTAAAATTATCAGTTTAGTGAGTTCCGAGCTCCGATACAAATAAAAAAGTTGGAAAAATTAAGGATGCCACCTCAAGCTTATAGGATAGGCCGGTAAAAATGAATGGGTTTTGGGGCTAATATTGACTTTTTAATATTTATTTAGTAGGGAAAATAGGAAAATCACGTGGAATTATATGGTGTAGAATTAAATAATTAATGAAGTCATCTTGACTAATGACGTGGATAATATGAGGATGGGCCCACATTCTCATTTTTTCTCCTAATGGCCGGTGTAGCCGGTGGCGGAGCCACTAACTGAACCCCTTTGGCGGAAAATTATATTATTTATACATGATTAAAATTTTTTTTTAGGTATATATAGTAGATGTCGAACTCCATCCGGCTACTTCGTGTGTCTATTTCTTCTGATTTTGAACTCCCTAATTGAAAATTCTGACCGGTGTAGTGGCGGACGTCATCAATTGTCCTATAGGCTTAGAGTAAGCTGATGTGTATTAAGAATTATTGACATCTCTTTACACAAGTTAAATGCTTAGTCTAGTAATTAAGATGTTGTGAAAATTCCTTAAGGTCATGTGTCGCAGTCTTTCACTCTTACTAGCTTCAAAATTTTATTTATTACTACAATTTTTTTTTTCTACAATCATTGACAGTTGACACCCCTGAATAAGTCCTATTAGTCTCAAAATTTAGTTTTTTACTACAATTTTTTTTGCTACAGTTATTGGCGCTCCTTAATGAGTTTTATTAGCCTCAAAATTAGTTTTTTTACTATAATTTTTTTTGCTACAATCATCGACACCCATTTAAAACAATTCTGGATCCGGTACTGCCTCTTTATATTATGTATAATTTATTTTTAACCTAGGTATTTATAACTTTTTCTTTAAGTTCATTAACATTATAAGTGAATAATATTTTTATGAATTTGTCACAAAATTTAATATTATTTTTATGAATGTTATTATCAACATACTATGCATTAAGCATGTGTTGGTGAAAAATTACAAGATAATAAAATTGCAAGATTACAATTGAAAATAAAAATGAAGAAATAAATCTCTTCAGGCTGAGGCGCGGATATCTCGCTCTCTTTAAGGAGACTCAATCCCACTGCAGCAAATGTTTTCACTGGTCCAGCAATAGTCCTCTTGACTTGTCCCCTCCAGGATACAACAACCTTCACAAAGTATAACTCAACAACTCTGGACAAGAGTTGAGTCCAAAGCTCCACAAAAAAAGAACACCTCCCTTCAACTAATAAGAACTCTCTTTTTTGACTAATTCTTTCACTCTATATTTTTCTTGTGTGTTGTATATTGTGTATATCAAACCAAATGAAGACCACCACTATTTATACTAGAAGAAGTCTTCCTAGCAATGAATAGGAAGATAATGGTATAGTAAATAGTGAAGATAAATGACCTAGAGGTTACATATGTTACATAGGTTACAAAGAATAATGAAGGAATAAAGAGTGAGATAATGGAGAAGTAATGGTCATAGTTGACCACTACTCATTCTGCCAAGAAACCCAATGGACAAGTACCATTACACATTCACTATACGTTTGACACATGATAATAAAGATGACATCAAATGTCATCAACTGCCAAACGGTAGTAACCCAACTAATGTGTTATTAGGCAGAAAGCAAATGGCATTTGCAAAGTATAATAATATTAAAAGATATAATAATATTAAAATGCCACAACATCATGTATATATGTATGTATGCGTATATTTTTGTCTTTTTTCACTCTCTGCTTCGTGCGTTTTATATTACTTGATCCCTTCCTGATATGACACCCCTTAATTTTTTTTTAATTAGAGGTGTATTTTACTAAATTAATATTTTCAATAATGCTTTGAAACTTTGAATTTAACTACTACTATTTTATGCAGTTATTTAATATTAAGGGTACATTAATTGGACAAGTAAATCAAAACAACTATTTTTAGAATGGGGTCAAATAGTCTAACCGTCCAGGGAATTCTCTATTGTCTATATAAATAAACAAGTTTTGATTGATATAAATGGAGTATTATATAGATTTTAGTTTAAAATAATTTACATTTTAAAAAATACTATCTTTACAAATTTGACCTTAAATTAATAAATTTATTATTTTATATCATCACATCGAAATATATTTGTTTTAGTTATTATTCTTTGTTATCTTTACTTGTGTAAATAAATATTAGAGTTTGATTATTATTAATAAAAATATTTTTTTCATAATGCTAATTCACTTCATTTTAAAACATCATTAGCTCATATACTTAATCAATATTTCTCACTTTTTCATCCAAAAAAAAATATTTATGCTATTATGAAAAAATTGCTACATGAATTCAAAAAAACAAGTCATGATTTTTAAAGAAGTAAAAAAGAGTTGATAATGAAAGGGTATAATAGGTATTTAAAAAATATTAATTAGAATAAAGGGAGGAGTTCGATTATTGTTTAAAATTGAAAGGGGGTTTAATTTTTACAGCAAAGTTGAAAAGCGAAAATAATTTTCACTCTTATATAATATTTTAAAATTGTGTGCGCCGCGAACAATATAGGCAAATTAAAAGATTCAACGATTTTCCCTTGTTGGTGCGGATTTTAGAGATCTAAATGGCCATAATGCGTTGAA
>NW_006238943.1:1225358-1236348 GCF_000226075.1 Solanum tuberosum | reverse complement strand
TTGAAAGCTAACAAGATAGTTACAATGTAACTAAATACTATAAAAATCTTTGCATTGTGGCTTATTATATATAGAATATATATATATATATATATATATATATATGTTTGGTTACCATTTTACCCCTATTCTAAATTAAAATGTTATAAATTATTTATTTAATTAATTAAATATTAGATGATAAAAACATAAAGAATTTGAAGAGCTTGAAATTAATAACAAAGCTTTATGTTAAATATAATCTGATCACTTGTATTGAATTGAGTAATAATCGGAAGAATTGTTTCATCTGCCAAATAATTAGTGCATGTTGTAATTATGATCTGTTTTGATCCTTTGAGATTCCATTGTTAATAAGTAATACTTAAGTAAAGACTTCTCATTTTTACTACACCTTATAAAAGCTCACAACAATTATAAGTTGGATACAAAATCTAAAGTATGTGGATTGTGAAAGAAAATAATTGGGGAGAAAAGAAAAAAGAATTCTCAAGGCATGGAGAGAGGGGGATTTAGATTGAAGCTTTTGATAGAATTTACGAGTTTATATAATTTATAGGCTCTCGACCCTCAGAGTCCAAAACCAACAAGACCAATTTTTTTAGTTGCTTTTTCTTTTTTTGAGTCTTAATATGTACGATCCTCAATAGTAAGTAATTTCTACCTCATTATTTGTCTTTACTTTAGTTTTGAAATTTAAAAGAAGAGTGATGAGAAAAATACATTTCTTCACTGTTACACCCTCTGTCCCTAATTACTTGTCCATTTTTGAATTGACACACATATTAAGAAATCAATTAATGACATAATGAGTTTACCATTTTACCTCTATTAATTATGAAGTGAATGAAAAGTTCTACATTTTTCAAAGTAATTAGTCATTTAATTGAGGGTATAATAGGTAAAAAAAATTGTCCTTTCTTGATTTGTCAAAATGGATAAGTAATTAGGGACAACTATAAAAAGAAAAGTGGACAAGTAATTAGGGACAGAGGGAGTACTATTTAGGAGTCAACTTACAAATATGGATATCGCCCTTCAGAGATTGATTGCAAATCAACTTCAGAAGAGAAGAAAATGCAAAAAGAGAAAATAAGTAATTTTAAAGGTGTAAAAAGAAATCATATTAGAAAGAGTATGATATAAGATATATTGGCTCTATATAATGAATTTACTTATTTTCAGATGCCTCACACACTTGATTTCTTTCTCTACTACACTATTTTTATCATTAATAATTTTATTCATTTATAACTTTGAACAACTTATAATGACATTGTGAAATTTAAACCATTATTATGAACCATTAGAACAATTGATATGATATCCAATTTGCTATTCCTCTTCTCTCGCTTTTATATTTAATTCAATGTACTTTCCTTTTCCTTCTATAAACTTTCTTTAAATGTATCTTCTTATATTATTTTCTTTTTGATTGTTAAAATATTGAGAAATGATACAAATGTGGCAAACAATATATTTGGAGATGAAATTACACGAAGAGATATCATTTACAAAGGTGCTAGGAGATTAGGAACATGAGGGATTTTATCTTTAGCTGTATATTGATATTTTTTTAATTTACGAAACTGTTATTGAATTATGTATAATATAAAAGTTTGTTATTTTTAAATAATATGAATATATAAGAATTAATATGGAATACACGTCCAACAAACGTGCCCAGATACCTGTACATATATACACATAAATATAATAATAATAATTTAAAGTTGCCTTTTTATTCTATTTTATATAAATTTTGTACCTTTTTGTAAGAAAAGAAACTCAAAATTTAAATTAAAAAATAAAGAAAGAGAACCTATTTTACTTTTTATCAAAAATATTGTAGAATTTTGAAATAAGCAATTCAAATATTCATATTGATAAATAAAGTTTTTACAACCATATCAAGATAATATATTATAAACAAATAGCTAACATCTTATTAATTAAAATTAATTTAAAAGTTTAAGAGGGTGTTTGGATTAACTTTTTAAAAGTATCTTATAAGCTAAAAGCTAAAAGTCATAAGTTGGGAATACCAACTTTTGGCCTTTAGCTTATTTTTATACTTTTTTTTGGTCTAAAAATAAGTGTTTAAAATATTTTTTGATCTTTTTCAAACACCACAAAAATCAGAAAAGAAACGTAAAAACCAAAAGTACTTGCAATAAACCATAACCAATTCGAGATATACTTGGACTCCTGATAGACTAATAATTGCCCATTTTGCTGGAGACTCTTGGCGAAAGAGAAAGGTTTACCGAAAACTCTAAATCGTCTCTTGACGAAGAATTGAAAAGAATTCATCAAAGTCGAATCTTTGATCTGACTTCGCTACCCACTTTTGTATCATTGCAAAAAAATTGACAACAAAAGACACACATCTTCCGTATAAAATTCGTGTGATGATATTATAAAGTATAAAATATCAGTACACTCTTTGTTATGCAATTCAAAGACATGATTTTCCTGTATCCCGTTTAGTCAACCCAATAACAAAAACATGTGGTTTTCCTGTTCCTTCTACCCGTGAGATATAATATTTGTTGCATATAAGTAAATCAGATTTAACATATTTCTATGTTGTTGGGAGTTTTATCTACAAGTGTATATTAATATTTCTAATTCAAAAATATAAATATATGTTGAATCACTCATTGTGTTATAAATCAACTAAAGAGACAATGCAATAGGAGATGATCTACATTTTTCCACCAAACATCCAACAAAACACAAATAGAGAAACAACGTAAATTTCTTTCTAATAAAATGTCTTTCAAAACTTACAAGTTACATATTGCCATTGGGTCCTAGACTTCTTATTCTTATTTGATTCATGGATTTCAAACCTATGAGGTTTAATAAGTTGTAAACACTTGTTACGACCCGAGTCTACACCCTGGACATGGCCGGCACTCGAGAACCATTGTTGGTTCCCAATCGAACCCTCATCCTGGCTGACTACAAGCGGAAGACTAACTTAAGCATACAAAGCTTAAAACAGAATACAATTCATGAAAACTTAAATATAAAGCTTTAACTCAAAAGAAAACTCTGAATAATATAATATATTCAACTCGCCCCAAAATGGACAACTTAAGTCTTTAAAACATTTAACAAAATAAATGAACAGACTTCTGAAACTCTACTGTCTATCTATGAAGCCTCCAACTGACAAGGGTGGAAGTCGGGACAATACCCATGACATCCTAATAACTAATGTAACTGAAAAGTAAATGAAATCCTTCGGAAGCAAGGAGGCTCACCATAGCTAACTCGAACTCCATGTGCTATCAACGAAGCTCTTGTTGATGATCCCGAATACCTGAATCTGCATCATGAAAGGATGCATGCCAAATGGCTCAGTACATGGAATGTACGAGCATGTAAGGGGAATTCTAAACATAAACATAAGCTTGAACTTGATAAAAAGGAAACATACTTACCTCTTCTAAACTCACTCAACTCAACTAAAGAATAAGATACTCAAATCAAAAGATAAAATATTCAACTCAGTGAAATAAGGCTTAACTCAATAATAAGACACTCGACTCTTGGTACTCAAACTCTGGATACTCAGCTTTGGATCCTCAACTCAATATAAAGCAACAATAAGAGATGTAATATATGGAAAGCTTTTAAAACAATAGAAAACAATTCAATGTTTTTAAGAATACAATATAATCAGTTTGTATGCAACGATACAATAAACTCTGTTTGTATATGAAAATACAAGTAAACTCTGTGTATATAAAAATACAAATATCTTTGTGAGAGTTTCTCTAACCGACAACCATCACTTAAGAGCTATTGTGATGATATAACGTTTTGTCTCACGCTGCCAGGGCCGTCATATACCTTGTCAAGGGTATAGAACCTGACTACTAAGTGGATCCACTAGTCTATGCTAAAAAGCACTAAAGAATCATCTAAAAAGTATGAGCCTTTTCTACCTATGGTGGCTACATAGTTTATGGGGGATGTGAGTTGTCTGAACTCTCCCCCAAGTCGGTGCTCAATACTACTCCCAAAATATGATACTAGCTCTTATGTTTAAAAAAACATACGTCTTTCTATGAATTGAGATAATTGCTCAAAAACTTAGCTCAAAGGTTATCTTGGAAATCAAAGTTTCCTCTCTCGCTTGATTGTGAAAGCATTTACTCTTTTCTGAAAACTAGCTTAAAGGCTATCAAGGTTTCCTTTTCTTGTTTAAATGTGAAAACATTTTCTCTTTGGAAATACTTAGTTCCCGTATAATCTTTTGAAGAAATTGAACATCACTTTTACTCTTACTCAACTCAATGCTCAAGTCTTAAGACAAGTTTAAATCATTTGTAAAATACTTCTTAAAATATGGTTCATGTCGAATTATGGACGTGAACGACTCAATACAAGGTTTTCAATAACCATAGATTGAACTCAATAATTGGAACTCAAGAACTTCAATGATAGTACTACTCTTTTAAAAAATGCTCAACTCAGAGGGTTCATGCGGAATTATGAGCTTGAACTACTCAACTCAAGGACTCAAAGATACTTCTCATCTCAAGATTGTTCGACTAGGGTTCATGCGGAATTATGGGCATGAACAATTCAACTCAAGGACTTAATGGGTTATATGTAATAGTACCATTATTAGAAATATATCTCAAAGGGGATTAGGAACTCAATACTCAAGACTTAGAACTTGAAGATACTACTTCTCTCAATGATACTCAATTTATGGAGTCCATGCGAAATTTATGGGCATTAACGACTCGACTCGAAGGTCTACATAACTACATGGAACTCATGTATATGAATCTTCTCATTCTCTTACTTACTTCCTAAAAATTTAGTTCAAATCAATAGTTGATATCAAAGGATTCACAATTGAACTCAAAGGCTTTCTTGAACTCTACTCTTGACTCTCTTGAATGTGAATTATGAATTCACGAGTTATGGTTCATGATATGAAGGATCTCGTGAAGACAAAGTAGACTCATGAATACATTCTCATCATTCTCATACTCACTTGCTCTTGCTTGAGTCTTGAACAAGTTACTAGAAGTTGTAGAAGACTCCACAAAAGGACTCAAAGGGACTCTTTCAAAAGGTTCAGAAGAACTCTCAAAACTTAACTCTTAACTTTACCTTGAATTTGAATTATTAATTCAAGGTTATGATTCATGTTATGAATGATTTCTAAGTGTTTATAATTAGTTTAGAGTGATTAAAATCAAAGGGAGTTAAGGTACACTTAAAAAGGACTCAAACGGGACAACCGACGGAAAATGAGTGGGTTCAGGCGATCCTGGCGCGGAGCGCCATCCCCAAACTTCAGAGGCTGCATATGGGCGCACTGCAGGGGCGCCGCCCCAGACCCTTGGGCACATCTGGGACGCGCCGCCCCAGCCTCTCCCCAGGCCAAGTTTGACGAATTTCGCCTCTCGTTTTCTGATCCTAAATTGCTTTTAATCTATTTCTTTACTCAAGTTTTCCTTAGATTCAATTACCCAATCTAAGTACACACTAATCCACTCAAAACAATCACTTTCATCTCAAGAAATCATCAAAACCCCAACAAAACAAGATTTAGAATGAACTTCAAGAACACCTATCAAGAACTTAAATCCTTCAACTTTTGAGAGTGAAATTACACTGAAATAACATGTTTGGCGTGTGGGTGAACAAACCCAACACTATGAAAGCTTACATACCTCTTAGGGATTGAACTCATGGAGAAAATCCGCAACAAAATTCTAGACTCTCGACGAACGCTTGATTCTCTCCTCCTTTCTCCTCTTTTCTCTTCTTTTCTCTTCTTGAACTCTCAACTAAAACCCTAGGCGTATATTAGGATTATAAAACTAAACCTAATCAGATTATACCCCTAAAACATTACTTAAAAATGAATTAAATCCGATTGGGTAAAGAAATGACCAAAATACCCCTCTAAAATCCGGTTTTAACTTTTCTTATCTAGACAACCAATTGCGAATGGACATATCTCCCTCATACGAACTCAAAACTGAGCCAACTCGGTGGCGTTGAAAATATATTCAATGATCTTTCCTACGGTATCTGGTAGCTTATCCTGTACTGAGAGTTATGGCCATTTGAAGTTGACCCAAAACTCGTAACTTAAGCATAACTTACAAAATTTCAGATTTTGCTATTTCTAATTTTGTTCTTTTGGAACTCAAGGTGCTACATCTAGTGACCTGACCTTAATACTTAAGAAATTTTTAATTTCCTCGATAAAATCCTATTCACAACGAAGGATGGTTCGAGTCTCAGTTCAAAAAAATTTCTGGGGTGTTACAACACTCTTTTATCAAGAAAATTTCTATTTAACTAATCAGTGATTCTTACCAACTCAAAACTTAGATGATTATGACTTGAACTTCTTATTTTTAGTAGCATGGATAAAAAGTAAAATTAGATCAATTCTAAAACATATATTCATTTAATACGTAGTTTTACAAAAAAAAAAATCATGAGATCGCGTGCACCATACTTGTCTACTATGGTCGCCCTTGTTTGCGTCATATTAGCCTTGCTGCCTTGCTATGTGTGGTACTATGTAATCTCTCTGTTTTCCTTTTTCTTTTTCTTTTTTTTGAGCAAATTGTTAGGATTTTGCCCTGATTTTCTTATCTTATTTGAAGTTTATTTTTTCTTAAAAGAAAAGTTAAAGTATTACCATACATGCTTGAACTTTTTCTGAAATGAAAATATAATTCTTTTTGATATTTGGTTTATTCTAAATGTCCTATAAATAGAAGACCCATCTTCTCACACTATGAACATAATAACATCCACAATGTAGTCGTTTAGATAGTCTTATTTATGGGGAGATTATACCCTCTATTGTTTTAATGTCTTTTTATTAGTTTTAAAATATGTAGGCCAATTGATCAAATCATATAATAATATTTTGATTTTTAGTATAAGTTTTTGTCATCTGATTTATCAAACATATGATATGCAATTGTAAGCTTACGCATGACACCCTAATCACTTTCGAACCCAATACAAATGCTTTGTTTATGGAAAATTTACAGGGACTGTTCGTGTCTAAGGTGGTCCAATATAATCAAAGATAATGGGTGAGTGGAGACTTGTGTCCATATGTGCCAGATTAGTTTATTGTGTGTCAGTCTCAATCCGCAAAGAGCAGTAACTTATATCCATTGCGAGCAGTGGAGATTAGTGGTGTATCATACGAAACTTTTCGCGCTTCTAATTTTATTTGAGTGACGATTTGTTGCCTTTTCTTGAGAGCTTGAGGGGAAAGGCTCCCAGGATTAATTGTGTACACCAACATGGGTTGTGGTGCAGTGCCCTGGGTATGGAGAAAATCTTGTTAGGAGCGCCATCCTCAAATGAAGAAATTTTAAGCAGTATGAACTGAAATACACACACATCATTTAATCAGTAATAACAACATAAAAAAATTACGCAAACAAATCTCACTCCTCAAAATCTCCCCTGTTTCTTATGCATTTTACATTGCATTTACAGTTTTCTCTAACCATTTGCGTCCAGAAATTCCGATTTCTCAATACAGAAAGTTCAATAATTGTGTCGTCTCTTGCTTTCCGTCTTGGTATCCAGAGTAAAAAGAACAACATTGTAGCATCCTAGGCATATACCACATCAACAAAACGCAAGAAAGATATTGATTGTTGGAATAAAAAGAAGTGACATTAGACCCAAATGAGGCATTTTAAAGTCGAGGGAGCCTAGGACCCAAAGTAAACAATACAAGCTATTACATACATAGTTCAATAGCTTTCACTTCTTGACTTGAACAAAGAGACCTTCGAAACTTTTCACTTCCCAAATGAGCACTGAGCCTAGTCAAAATCCTAACAATGAAAAATAATATCTTTCCGTATGATCTATGACCATAATGTCAATATCTCTCTTGTGTGTTACTTAAACAACTTTTTTATCATGTACCTTTGGGTTCCATCAGAGTTGTACGTCCCATTTGCAGCAAGTCTGATGATAAGCACAACATAATTTATATTCTGAAAAGAATATTAAACGTCATTAATATCAAAGATATACATCATTCTAAACTTAACGTTTACAGTCAGAGACAAAACTGCGAAACTATGTTTATTCACTTACACTTTGCTGTCAGACCACATTCTAGCAACGGTCTATTCAATAGAGAATTGCAGCAGAACTTTCCTGGTACAAACTGAGCTAGAGCGGTAACAGCTTACATATACTGTTACCAAAATCCTGACAAAGAAAAAAAAATTGCTAAGTTGATATCCAATAATCATTAATAAAAACTTGAATTGTGCTGATGCTTTTAGGTAGTAAAGTTATTGGGAGGCAAACTTTTATATATTTTTGATAGATAGGAAACAAACCTTGTGTATTGTACACCTTTGAATTCAATAGTGAACATGTGCATAACTCTAAACTCACTGAAAACGGAAAGAACAAGATTTTGTGGAGCAGATTATTTTAATTCTTATGTATACTAGATTTCATTTTACAGTGTTCCCACACGAATAAAAAGATTTTATTCACCTTTATTTATTTTGGTTATCTAAAATTAAATTTATCTCGAACTTGAGATGATTTTTCGGCTTCATAGTGGTAATAGACACTCCGTACTGCTCAACAAGATCTTTAAAAAGGGAAAGCAAAGGGAAGTAAACAAAAATAGAAAGCTTCTGAGGACAAAGAAAAACTTACATTTGTGAGAGCACCATTCGCTTTAATCATTAAATGTATTCTCCATCGACTTCTATGGTGGAGATATTTCAGTCTACAAGATTTGAGAGAGAACACATGTTAATAGACAAGAAAAGTGAGTCGTATAGCCAACTAAGATGAAGAGTAAGATTTGTCACGAGATCATAAATGAATTGCTATAAACATCCTTCTGATATATATTAAACAACCAACTTTCTGGAGCAAATTATCTCAATTCCTACCTATACTAGACTAGTTCTGGAAACGTGCGTTGCACGATTGTCTTCTATTATGATCTAAAATTTATATAAGTCTAATATACATGTCGATATAAATATTTATCACATTATATTTTTATAAATATGATAAATCTTATATTGATTAATATGTTTCTATATAAAGCTTACTTTTGCATCCAAAAATAAATGAAAAGAAGGATTTCAAATATAATCTTCTAGACTAAAATATCTAAATATATGTTTCTCTATACAAATACAAGGGTGACAACTAATTCTTTTCATTTAACTTTTAGTTATTTGTTTTGGAAAATAAGATATGTTGAATTATGTAACACTAATTAAAATAATATAGCATCTGACGATATATGACATATCAAAGAACTCTTGCTGTAAATTTAAGAAGTGCACCTAAACATTACTAACGTGGATGCAAGAAAAAATTAGGTAATCAACATACTTAGATATGACCATTATTATCTATAATAATTTTCTTCCAAAGATTGTAGCTAGCTAGGTATGATATGAAACAGGAAAAACTAAGCTCTAATAAAATAAGGGGAATAAATTTAATGAAAGAATGATAAATGTAGCACCTTTTCGATGATCAACTTACATAACATAATTAAGTGAAATGACAAAGAAAGGAAGATGAGAGTTTCCATCTCACATACCCAAAGTATGTAAATCAGTGAAATCTTGTTGAATTCCTTCAATAATTGCCTAAAAATTAAATATTAAAAGAGAAGTTTTCAAAACATGAAAATGTAGTAGTTACTTATTATGCTTGTTAGAAGGCCATCTTTATAAAAAGATGAATTTCAACCTCCGCAAAGATTTTAAACATCCGTTCCCATCACATTGCAAGCTCCATATGAAGTTTTAGAATGTACACGTACTTTTTTCTCCTGTAAAAGAAATAAAAGATTATTGTTGGAGCAATAAGTGAACATTTCTCATCATTAATATTGTGCAACTCTTCATTCACCTTCTTTAATATTATTATTATAGCAATAAGTGAATGTTCATAGGTAATGGGAGAGTAATCTAGATTAGGAAGAAAATCAAAAGCCAAAAATGGATAAAATTAACAAGCAGGTATATACTGATTAGCATTAGTATAATAATATAATAGTATGATATAATTATTATTTAATATTTAATTTATTAATAGCTTATAACATTTTAATTTAATGTAGGGGTAAAACGATAATCTAACTTTTTCCTAATATTCTTCTAATTTATAGTAGGGGTAAAATCGTAAATCAACTTTTAACTTTTTTGTTCCCACTTATAGTAATACTAGTTTCCGTGCACGCGCGTTGCGCGTGTTTCCCATATTAATGATATAGTTCCCAATTTTTTAACTTGGTAGTTCCCACTTTTATAGTAAAATACTACTACAAGATATCATTTTATAACTCCCTCCAAATACACAAATAACGTCGTATTAATTATAAGAATAAATCAATTAATGAAAATTCTAAAATCAAGTCTTCCAAAGAAACCAACTTCCTCCTTTTCATAGCTCATGAATTTCTGCTAGCTGCACTCATCCAATGAATGTTGAATGTTACATGTAAATTGATATGACAATTATTCAATTCCAACATGTATCAACTCTACATGTTTCTTCATCTCCCATTTTCTTTATATCATGCAAAAGGAAAAATTTAAAGGAATAGAAAGAAAATGAGAAGGAAGGCCAGATTTTTTTTACTCAACTAAAGAAACAAAACTGGAAGGAAATGGAAATCATTTGTTACCTTTATATAGTGTTTTTTTTTTTATGTTCTTTGAAATTCCTTTTAACATAATATGTATTTATTAACCTACACTTAAATACTTAATGAACTATTCAAATTCTACTGATTGTTATATTAACAAAGATTGATTACTAATTTAGAAGTGTTAGAATTTGATAAGTCAAGTTAAAGAAAATGAAAAGACAAATTATAGGAATTGTAAAAGTTAGGTAAAGTAATACATGATGTGTTAATTTAAAGCAATTAATCATGTATTATGTGAATTCCTTGGATACG
>NW_006238943.1:1211989-1224924 GCF_000226075.1 Solanum tuberosum | reverse complement strand
TTTTTGCACAAATTATTAAAGGAGTATTTCTTTATTTCAAGATTAAAATGTTTAATTAATTATATTAAATGAATTTAATTAAATATTTTATAACATTTTCATTTAGTATAAGGGTAAAATGGTAATTCAACTTTTCACTTTGGAGCTTCTCACTTATAATAATATATGATGATGATGATGATATGATGATATGATGATTTTCTTTTACAATGTCTCAATGCAAATATAAAGAGTTTTATCCTGATCTATAGCTATTTCCTCGACTTCACGGAAGCAATAGATGCTACACACTGGTCAAAAAGATGTAACAAAGAAAAAGAATTTAACCAAAAATAGAAAAATACTAAGGAAATAGAATAACTTACATCTATCGGAGCACCACTCGTGATAATCATTACAGGTTCTCCCAATCAACATTTATGGTGGAAGTATGAGCAATTTTCGGTGTGGATGAGCAAAAGACATTCCACAACTGACTCAAACAGGATAATAAAAAAGAAAAGGAAAAAAATTAAGACAAAAAAGAAAAGTAGAAAGAAAACAAAAATAACAAGTTTCTGAGGGAAAAGAATAACTTACATCAGTGGGAGCACCATTTGTTTTAATCATCACATGCATTTCCCATCGATATGTATGAAGGGAATTTGAGCAATATTTGGCCAGTATTTCCCCTTGTCAAATTCTAGTAGTGGTGTGAGCAATGGACATTTTGAAATAGATAGTTTAGAGAGGGAAGAGGGCATCCCTTTTACTGGAAGGGATTGGAGATTATGGCAATCCATGATGGTCAGCTCAGAGAGGGAGGAGGGCAGTGCAAATTCAGAGAGTGATAGGAGTTCAGGGCAATCCATGATGGTCAGCTCAGAGAGGGAGGAGGGCAGTGCAAATTCGGAGAGTGATTGGAGATTATGGCATTTCCAGAAGTGTAGACGTAGAAGTGAAGTGAGGTGGCAAAGATGTAGTGAATGGAGCTCATCATGGTCACATACATTTAGATGAGAAAGAGAGGAGGGAAGCCCACCTTGTTCCAGCAGTGACTGAATTTGAGGTAAATCAGCAATATATAGATATTGAAGAGAGGTGAGGCTTTTGAGAACTTGGCTGCTCAATGTTTTCAGATTGGATATGGAAAGCCTTTGAATAGAGCAAGGCAACTCCCAATGTTGGATCTCTTCATCACTGCCATCATGTCTGATCTCTAACTCAGTGAGACAGGGGAGTCTCAGTAAACACCACTCCTTTCGGCCGTTCACTAGTTTCATACAATCACTGATCTTAAGGACTTGTAAATTGAAGAGCTCTATTTCTGGCAGACACTTGAGCTTCTCACAATACGAAATATCCAAAGACGTCATCGCAGACTCAACTGCCACCGAAAGTATTTCAAGATTCTTACAACTATAAATACGGAGACTTTCAGTGGCAGTAGGAATCAAAAACCTAGTAACGTTCTGGCAACTCCAAATAGACAATTTGCGTGCTTTTGGGAGAAACTCATCTATACAATCACAATTTCGCAGTGTCAATTCCTCGAGAAACATGTTACAATAAGCAACTGGCTCCTCCAATTTCAATCTCTGACAATCAGATATGGTTATTCTCTTCAAGGAACTGGGCAGTATGCTAAGTATGCTAAAAGGTAAGGAGGTAAGAGAGTTACAATCATGAATATATAATTCAACAATCTGCTTCATTCCCTCAAATTGGGATCTAAACATTTGAGCTTCATCAAAAAGAGATGTCTCTGAAATTCTTAATTTTGTCAGAGAACAAAGATTTTCAGGCAACTTCCCCATCAACTTCGGACATTTATGAATTGAAAGGTACTCAAGTAAAGGGAACTCTCCACTTCCTAGTACGTGCCATTGCTTCCACTCTGGCATATCTGCAAATTCAAGCTTCTCAAGAGAGTTAAAAGGCTTTTTGGAGGATGAATTACCATAGAATTCTTCCGTCACCTCTTTTATTCCATGCATCCCTCCAATGTAAAGGAATCTCAAAGAAGGAAGCTGTCCTAGTGCTGGCAAAGAATCACAGTCCTTGCAGTTGCTAAGAGACAATTGTACAAGCTTAAGAAACAAAGGATCAGCTAGCCAATTTGAAATTTTTGTCCCTCTATATCCGGTGATTTGGAGTTGTTTAATATTTGTGTGTGGGTGTAGCTCATCAAGTATCTCTCTTTCAGTTTGAGAATCGGCGGCGGCAGTACTACTTTCACTCCACTTCAATAATAACTTGTCAACATGATTCTTCTCCCTTATCTTTGCCTTGAGAGCTTCCCTTTTATCAACCACATTTTGCAACTCTAAAACTGATAGAGATCCATACAAGTTATGTACTTCACCCAAATCTTCCATTCTCCAACCACTGCTACCACCTACAAGAAACTCAGCTCCCACTAGGACTTGGAGGCTTTTCAACTTGCTCAGATGTAGCAGCATCTTCAAGCGACGAGTGTTGGTTATGTCGAGGTGATGCAAGTTGATCAACTTCTCCATCTGCAGCGGTAGCTCCTTAAGATAATAACAAGATGACAAGAGAAGTGTCTCCAAGTTATACAATGCACAAATGGAATCTGGCAACTTTTCAATCTCTGTTTCAGAAAGGTCCAAAAATCTGAGGAGCTTTAATTTGATAAACAAGTCATTTGGAAACTCCTTAATTTGGTAATGAGACAATGATAATGCCCTTAAGGATGTCAGTCTTGGCAGTATGTTATGCAACACCCTCTTGCTTACCCAACCAAAGTAACTGGTTGGAAGCAATGTCCTCAGCTGCTCTGATTTGGAGAGTAGTTTCAATTTCTCAAAGTCACCTTCTGCTCCCACAGAATAGGACATGTGCTGACTTTGTTCCAACATATCATCAGATCCTTCGTTCTCTTCCAACCTAATACAAAGTTTTGAAGATGCAGTTTGGGCCAAATCATTGATAAGGTCATGCATTATGAATCTCTCCGATTGCCTTTCAGACTCTGGGACCCGTTCGAACAATGATCTTGATCTCAACTCGTCAAAGTATTCGTTACCTAAACAAAACTGCTTTACAAGACCATTAGCAATCCACAGGTAAATAGCTTGGTCTTTGCAGAATTCATAATCTTTGGGATATATTGCACAAAAAGCAAAACATCGCTTCAAATCTGGAGGAAGATCATTGTAGCTCAACCTCAACTCTGGCAATATACCATTCAAACAACGCTGGTCCCATATTTCACTTCTTAAAATGTTTCTCCACTCATCTACCTCTGATTTGCCGCGTAAAGTACCAGCAACTGTCTTTAGAGCTAAAGGCAACCCTTTGCACTTGACTGCAATTTCTTTCCCAACCTCTTCAAGTTCTGGATGATCACTATTTTCTAGTGAATGTCGTTTGAATAAAGCCCAAGAGTCTTCACTAGACAGAGCCAATTTCTTGAAGTAACCCTTTCGTTATTCTCAAAGCATCATATGGCTCAGAAACACAATACCAAGCTCTCAAACCAAAATGGTTCTTCACCTTCTCATCATTGTAAACCACTTTCGCTAGTGTTGTCTTACCCAAGCCGCCAATTCCAACAATAGGAACTACAGTCAGGTTTCGTCCACTTGCATCTTCAGACAATAAACGGTCAATCATATCCTTCTTTTCCTTGTGTAAACCAAAGATACCAGATTCATCAACCAAACAAGTTGTAGTTCTAGTTAGTGGTTTAGTCGAACCAAAACGTTCCTGTAAGCCAAGGTCACTAATTTGCTTTTGCAAATTCTGCAATGTTTCAATACTCATTTCCAACTCGTCATTTATTTTAAGAAAAGAATCATCACCCAAGCACAGGTTGCAAAATCTCCAATTTTTCAATAGTGTTTCTGCAAGATTTTGATGCTTACCTTCCACCTTAAGCTTCAATGCTTCATAATTGACTTGTTCAATCAAGTTTTCAGCAGAGTCCACAGCAACTCGAAGCTTATTAAGCCACTCTCTCACATATTGATTTGATGCTTGCTTATTCTCTGCATCACTTAGCACAGCTTGAAGACCAAGCAAAGTCGATTTCAGCTTGTTTAAGAGCTGAACATCATTCTTACGCTTCCGAAACATTTTGAGCAGATCACCCTCAGGAGCGAGCCTATCAAAGAGAACATTCAAAGCTGAAGAGAGAAATGCACCACCAACTGCTAAGCCAATCTCCATTTCTGAAATCTGAAAAGCAAAAACAAGGAAACACAAAATGATTTTTTTAAGAATTTTGACAAGATAAATTTTTCAATCTTCAACTACTAACAACTTTACTTTACCTGTTGAATGCTAAGAGTAATTTCCAAACAATAACGATCACTGATATCTCTCAATCTCTCTCTTTTGCTAGTAAATTTGCAAACAAGAAGTTCCTATTCATTACCTTCTCAATTGAATAATTGAAGGTACTTGGGGGTTGTACACAGGTGGACCCCACACGTTTATGTGAGGATGCATATACATCCGTTGACTTGTTTTGCTATGTAAATTTTAACAAATTTATTTTGTTCAATATTTACTTAATAATCCTACTGAATTAAAATATAAGTAGACAATAGTAATTTTGAGCATCACATCTTTCATATATCATACTAGTGTTTATTGTTTTAGCAATTAAGGATAAAATAAAACCTAATTATGGTAGAGATTTTGTTAAGATAGAGTAATTCCTATTTAAGACACTTACTAGTCATTTGGTACAATGCCAGAGAGAAAAAGAAAGCAAAGACTTTTCACTCAATAAGAAGACAAAGTGTCACGGGCCTATTTTCTAAGGTCTCGTGGGACAGCGAAGGAGGGCTTGCACAGCTCCTCGTAAGCTCAGTCCTAACACAAATACGCACTAAAGTGCAGCAGCTAAAACGTCCCTAACAGTCCACAACAAACAGCCAAATAGAATGCAATAAAAGAGAGCAAGCTTTGGGAGGCAAGTGCCAATTTTCTTTGATATTTTTCCAAGTGTTCTCCTTACAAGTGAACCTTTACAAATATATGTTAAAAGCTGTAAAAACAAAGCTAAAAACGTGATGGGACAAGTTCCCAAAAGAAAAGACTAAAAGGGTGTATTTTACAAAGTCAAAGATTAGGTGGGACATGGTGGAGTGTTCCTTAACTTAAGGCAGCCTTGTCCCCTCTGCTAGGGCCCCTTTTGGCTGAAATTCATTGCTACCACATGCTCATCAAGGGTCTCTAAATTATCTCCGAAAGCTGGAAAATTATTGATAAAAGGGCCCTTCAAAAATAAAAGAGTTCAAAATGATAAATTTCTAAACTCATTTTACTTACGGTGCTAAAAGAGACTACCATATCATGAATATGTTGAAGTTACGGTGAATTTTGTCTTCGAATAATTTATAGGTCATAAATTTGAACCGTGAAAAATAGATATAAATATTTTTATTAAGTGCTTGAGGTGCATCTTTTTCTTGAATCATACTAATGTGAAATATTTTGCGTATCCAGAGCTACCCTTGCCTTATCAACTGTGTATTGAAACTCAATGTTTAGTGGCAGAATTCTTTGAAGAAGCACATTAACATTTCTAATACGTGTTTTTGGAGATAAGAATAGGCATGTATAATTATTACGGTATAGTAATAGTGTGTTAGTAGAAGCTACAAATGTTCATTATTTTAACTCAGTAGGATTATTAAGTAAAGATTCAACAACATTTATGTTAGAACTTATATACTTAGTCTCGATTTAAGTGTCTTATTTTATTTTATTTTTATATGTCTTAAAAAGAGTATTTCTTTTTATATTTAATAAGTTTTCCAATTCCTACATTCTACCTTGTAAGTTTAAGAATACAAAATTTGAAAAACTACACACATCTTTAATTTAATCATAAATTTCAAAAATCTCTTTATATTTTTTAAACTTTGTGCTCAAACAAACTAAAACACTTAAATTAATCGGAGTTAGTACATCTGTTCTGCAACCATGTGCTCTATTCTATATATTATTGTTAGTTTAATGTAATGTAGTGGAAAAGGACTAACGCATAGGACCAAGACAGCACAAGTTGTGTCAAAAGTAAATGATAAAACTTAATTGTCATCAATCAACTTATTCCACAAACCTACCCCAATATGTATAATTGGTACAATCTAGATAAAATGACATAAATAGTCCCTCAACTATAGGAGTATATCTAAATGGTCCCTGAATTATATACTTAACGGATTTAGTCCTTCAACTATTCAAAAACTTGTCTGTTTTGATTCCTTAACTATACACTTATCGATTTTAGTCCCTTAACTATAAACTTACCGATTTTAGTCCTTTAAGTATTCAAAAACTTATCAAGTTTGGTCTTTGTCCATTTTTTTAATACAAATAGCTTAGGTTTATATTAACAGAATCTATGCCTCGAGAAAAATCCTTTAGCAACTTTTTATGTTGGTTCTCTCTCCGTTACTTTTTCTTCAAATTAACCTTACGTGAAGAACCTTAACGTCAACGATTTAAAATAAAGTTCACGAGGAAAGAAAATATAAGTCATAATTTTATTCAACAGAGGATAAAATGAAAGCATATTATTGTTACAAATGACTTGAATATGTTAAACTTTATTATAAAAAGAAAAAAGTTATTATCCGTTAAATCCAAAGTTTGTACTCCAACGATTTCATTTAACAGAATTTGTTTAATTTTTCAGAAATGATAATTTATAAAATGGTAGATTTGCAATTTTTTAAACTTTTTTTAAATAGATCAATTTTATTATTCTATTCATTTTATTTTACGTAAAGAAATTTGAGTAAATTAAATAAAATTCGCATTGATTAGCATGATGCATGATAAGTTTCTCGAACAAAAACTTTCAAAGTTTAGGATGGTGCATATTAAAAACCAAAGCTATTTGTATTTAAAAAATGGACAAAGACCAAACTTGATAAGTTTGTGAATACTTAAAGGACTAAGATCGGTAAATTTATAGTTAAGGGACTAAAACCGGTAAGTGTATAGTTAAGGGACCAAAGATGACAAATTTTTGAATAGTTAAAGGACT
Organism: Solanum tuberosum; assembly: GCF_000226075.1. NCBI lineage: Eukaryota > Viridiplantae > Streptophyta > Magnoliopsida > Solanales > Solanaceae > Solanum > Solanum tuberosum. Next base: position 1,217,912 of record NW_006238943.1, on the reverse strand, counting down.
AAATCCGTTGAGGGACCATTTATGTCATTTACTCATACAATTCTACAACTAGCATTCAGTTGGGGGGGGGGGGTATGATATTTTCTTTCAAAAAGAATAACCCTAGTGTGACTTGGAACGGAGTTTAAGAAAAGAAAGAAGATTTTTTAATCTTGTGTTTCTAAATTAAAGTTATGTCAAATATACCAAAATGTTCTTTAATCTTGTGGCCTGAAACATGTCATGTGAAAAGTTGAAGTTAAAATATTGTCAAAAAAGGAAAGGCGTCATTCTTTTTTAAACGGACTAAAAAGGAAATGAGGTAATTCTTTTTTAAACAAAAGGAATAGTACTTTTCAAACAACAAGAAGACAATGATAAATTGAAGCAATTCATTACTTTCTCAATTCAATAATTGAAGCAAGAGAGGAATGGTAATTTATTAGGGGTGTAGAAAGGGGGGTCTAGGTGGGGAACTCAAAAATAAAAGAGCTGAAAATGATAAATTTCTACACAGTTCATTACAGTGTTAAAAAGGACATACCATATCATAAATATGTTCTCTTGACATTTTTGAAAAGTTCTTTTCCTTTTTTAAAAAGAAAAGAAAAAAAAAATTATCATTCTTGAAAATATTATTATTTAGGAATTTTGAATTTAACATAATTGGATCCCTTGTTTAAATGATACTTTACATTCTGGTAAATCATCACACTTTCTTCCTTACATTTTCTACTTACTAAATTTCTACACAACTCATTTTAGTAATAGTGCTAAAAGGGACTATCATATCATGAATATGTTGGCATGTAACTTATAGGTAATAGATTCAAGTCGTGAAAAAACATATACTAATTTTTTTATTAAGTACTTGAGGTGCACCCTTTTCTCGGTCCATACTAACGTGGAATATTTTGTGCACCAAGTTGTCTTTGCCGTGTATTGAAGCTCAATGTTTAGTGGCAGAGTTCCTTGAAGAAGCACATTAACATTATAATACCTATTTTTGGAGATAATAATAGGTGCATATAATTGCTATAGTAATAATGTGTTAGCAGAAGCTACAAACGTTGAATATTTTAACTCAGTAGGATTATTAAGTAAAGATTCAACAAAATAAATTGTTCAAACTTCAAACTTATATACTTCTTCGATTTTGATAAGTGTTTTACTTGTCTTTTTTAATACGTCTCGAAAAGAGTTTTACTTTTTATATTTAATAAATTTTCCAATTCCTACATTCTACCTTGTAAGTGACCAAAAAATTTGAAAAACTACACAATTTTAATTTAATCATAAATTTCAGAAGTCTCTTTTTATTTTTTAAACTTTGTGCTCAAATAAATAGAAAACTTGAATTGAACGGAGTTAATATATATGTTCGGCAACCATGTGCTCTATTCTATATTTGTTGTTGGGTTATTATAATGTAGTGGAAAAGGACTAAAGCATGGGACCAAGACATGACAAGTTGTGCCAAAAGAAATTGATTAAGTTCAATTGTTATCAATCCAACTTACCTGAGAAACTTACTCTTAATTGTACAACCAAACCTAATAAAAATTAATGGGAGGTAGGGGTGATAATGGAGCGGCGTGGGTTCGAATAATTTTTTAAGAAAATATATGGAAATCGGTTACAGGTTATAGAATTGCTAAGTTTAAATTGAACCATCTTATTATAATTAAAAGCATTTTTTTTCTCCTCTCTTTGTACTCGATAGCATGTCTTTTTAAAAAAATATATATATCATTTGGATTAACTAAAAAAATTTGGAATCACGTGCCTTTTCATTTTTTTAATTTAACTCGAAAGACTAAGAGGAAAAAAAAATAGAGACTGAAAAACATGACAAATGATAGTAATACAGGACAGGTTCATGCAAGGTGTGAAAACAACAAATTGTGTTATTTGAAGCGATGTGGGTTGAAATCCATGCGGGTTTACGCAAATTTTCCCCACAACCACAATCGTCCCACCCCATTTGCCATCCCTAATGGGAAAAGAGTGGGATTGGGGGGGGGGGGTCATGGTGGTTGGGAAGGAGAGGATTTAAAGTTGTTTGGCACGAGATGTTAGAGAAAATACTTTGCATATAATAATACATAAATTTTATAATGGAAAATTTATATATTACTAATATTTGTATAATTTTAACCAACTACTAAACGACACTTTATGTGTAATTTGCAATCAAAAATTATGAGTGATTTTTGTCTCTTTTGCTAGTGGTACAATCTGTAGCAAAACTGTCATTTTTTCTCTTTTCCAAAAGTAAGATTTTTCATTCAAACAAGAAGACAATGATAAATTGAAGCAATTCATTACTTTCTCTATTGAATAATTGAAGCAAGAGAGAAAGGATACTTATTATGGGTGGGGACTCGAAAATAAAAGAGCTTGAAATGATAAATTTCTACACAGCTTATTAGGGCGTTAAAAGAGACCTATCATATCACGAATATGTTTACTCTATATTTTTTAAAATATTCTTTTTATTTGTTAAAAGAGAAATCATTCTTGTAGATGAATTTATCAGTATTTAGTTTTAAATAAGACATTTTTTTCGTTCTTATTCTTACTAGTACTAGAGATAAGAATAAGGCATCTAGTGGTGGAGATTTTTCTAGCAACTATAGTGTGATGTCCCGCCACTTTGCCAGTCAGATTTCGCATCCGGATAGGGGCAGAAGATTCTAGAGTTGAGAAGAGGCTTGCGGAGAACTCTAGAATCCCTTAGACTTTTCAAGAAGGCTACGGAAGGTCCTAGACAATGTAGAATTCTCTAGAAAAGGGACCATTGTGTAATTATCTTAGGGACTTGTAAAGTAATTTAAATTACACTTTAGCCCTTAGGTGGTAGTATAAATAAATGTGTCATTCATTTGCAAGGCATCACTCAACTTGTAAAACATTCTTCCAAGCAAATACGAAAGCTTTCTTCTAAAAGCTCTTTTGTTCTTTCTAAGTCTTTATTTACATTCTCTTAGCGATCTTAGTCTTAAAGGCTTGCTTGAGCTTACAAGATCTTGCAAGAGTAGTGAGTAAGTTGTCAAGCGCCGCTCGGAGCTTTAGCGAAAAATCTAAGTCTGTGACAACATGGTATCAGAGCTAGGTTTGATACTAAGGGAATGGCTAACGAAGGAGACATGAATGCCGCTAGCACCACCAACGTCCGTTTGGATAGTGGAAAGAAAAACCACAAGGGAAAGAAGCACCAAAAAAATAATGAGGAAATGCTGCTCGACCCCACACCGAGTGAGGCGCTAACATCTCATCCACCTTTGACCACCGAAGCAAGTGATGAGGAACTTGGCGAGGAGGCCATTGATGTCACTGCTGGAGAATAATGGGTCCCAAGGGTTGAAGCGGTGAGGCAGGACATGGAGATATTAGGCCGGCGCATGAATGTGGCCGACGGCAAGTTCAAAACTCTTGAAGACTTCACACTTGAGGAGATCGAAAACATCCGTAAGGAGTTGAAGGGACGCCAATGGGCTGAGTTCGAGATAAATAAGGCCATCACTTCCTTGGAGTGCCGGCTCATGGAAGCGTTAAACACAATTGAAACCATGAAGGCATTCAAGGAAAGTGCAGAAGCTGGAGGATCGATGTCACTCGATCGTGATAGGGAGGCTAGGGTCGAGGCTCCTAAGCCACATATATTTAAAGTCGTCTGTGACACTCAAGAGGTGGAAAACTTCTTGTGGCACTTGGAGAATTACTTCAAGTGTAGTCGGGTAAAGAGTGACGAGAACAAGATCAACACTGTTGTGTTGTATCTTTTGGAGATGGCCATGCTATGGTGGAGGCGCAAGGAAGCCGATATAGGGAAGGAGACGTGCACCATCAACACGTGGGAGCAATTCCGCGAGGAGTTCAAGAAAGCCTTCTTCCCTAACAACATCATATATAAGGTTAAACGCAAGTTTAGGGAACTAAAACAAACAGGAAGCATTCAGGCATACGTGAAAAAGTTCACAACTCTAACAATTCAGATTCCCAACCTCACAGACGAAGACATGATGTTCCATTTCATGGATGGATTGCAAAATTGGGCCAAGACGGAGTTGGAGCGGCGACAAGTCAAGACCATTGATGAAGCCATCACGCAAGTTGAGTCCTTAACCGACTTTAAACATGAACGGCATGACAAGGCAAATTGCAAGGATGAAAGAAGTAGTCATGCCAAAGGTGGGGAAGATCATGGCCGAGGCAAGGAGCAGCAAGCACACTCTAGGCAGCACGACTCTCACAAGCCGGACAGTAAGCAATTTGGGCGCCAGAACTACACGGAGAAGAAGGCACAAACCACCAAGGGAGATGGTTGCTACAAATGAGGAGGACTGCACGACTATGCCAGGTGCCAGAGACAAAGAACCTTGGTGCTATCCTACGCGAGCGAAAGAAGAATGACGCACAAGAGCAAGGGCAGGACGTGGGCACAACGCAGTTGGGCATGGTTGGACTATGCGGGGCTATAGCCAAGCAAGCAGAGAAGCCAGGAGATTTTAGCACGCAATATGTAGACATCTCTATTAATGGACGACTAACTCGTGCCATGGTAGACACCGGGGCCGAAGCAAACAGCATGACCAAGATGGCGGCAGAGAGGTTAGGGCTAAACTATGTTCCAAGCAACACCTGCCTCAAAACGGTCAATGCACCACCGAGTCCCGTGTGCGGAGTCGCCCTAGGAGTAAGCATCACGTTAGAAAAATGGCAAGGTAAGACAAACTTCACTATCGCTCCTTCAGATATCTTTAACATCATTCTTGGATAGGAGTTCTTCTAATGATGTCATACGATGATCAACCCCTACCTCCAATGACTCATGGTCATGGAGCGGGGAGGGTCGTGCATGGTTCCTCTAGTCAAGGTATCAAAGAAGGAAAGACACGCCCTCTTGTCGGCCATACAGATTGTGAAGGGCCTGAAGAAAGGAGAACCGATGTTCCTAACTACCATTACAAGTTCGGGATAAGACAATGGTGCCAAGAAGTCCTTGCCACCGATTATAAAGAAGATCCTTGAAGAGAACAAGGACGTGATGCCAAACGAGCTATCAAAGACTCTACCTCCGAGGCGCGAGGTAAATCACAAGATAGAGTTGGAGGTTGGAGCCAAACCAACCGCACATACACCTTACCGCATGGCTCTACCCGAATTAGAGGAGCTAAGGATGCAGTTGAAAGAGCTCCTCGAGAATGGTCACATCCGTCCATCCAAGGCACCTTATGGCACGTCGGTTTTATTTCAAAAGAAGAAAGATGGATCACTGCGCTTATGCATCGACTATCGGGCGCTCAATAAGGTAACTATTAAGAACAAATATCCTATCCCGCTCATTGCAGATTTGTTTGATAGACTTGGGCATTCCAAGTACTTCACTAAGGTGGACCTCCGAAAAGGCTACTACCAAGTGCGCATCTGTCATGACCCGATTTCTCAAGTCATGATGGCACCCACTATAACCCACCAGCAGGTAAGCCAACCCGTAACCCGCAACCCGCAACAACAAGTAATGGGTCTGAGGGTAGAAACTAAATAAGAGTAGATAAATAACAATATAAACAGGCGGAAGCAAACCAAAAACATATATACAAATAAAGATCCCTCCCAGAACCTGTAAGTCACTAGTACAGAGCTACTAACAAAATGAGTACAAGTCCCAAAAGTAGACAACAGAGACTGGACTGTCTCGAAAGGTAAAAGACAAGTCTATATATACAGATGGAGACTGAAATAGTACAAAATGTCGTGTGCTCACTCCCGTCTCCGGATCAGTCTGCTCCAAGCTCGATCAACGCTGGCTACTAGTGCCCGGACCTGCATCACGAAATAGATGCAGAGCGTAGCATGAGTACCAAAACAACCGGTACCCAGTAGGCATCATAGGCCGACTGAACTTGAAAAGTAAAGGCAATATGAAAAGAAGGAATAA
>NW_006238943.1:1210256-1210409 GCF_000226075.1 Solanum tuberosum | reverse complement strand
AACATCGAACCAGAACCTCAACCCTAATTAGTAAAATTTGACAGTAAGGAGGCTGAACCTCGAACCGAATGCTCACCAGAAGTACCCGATAACCAATCACAAGAATCAAGTATAAGAGGCCGGAACTCTAACCGGATGCTCTATATAGGTATA
>NW_006238943.1:1207780-1210243 GCF_000226075.1 Solanum tuberosum | reverse complement strand
AAGTATCAAGTATATGAGGCCGGAACTCTAACCGGATGCTCTATATAAGTATCTGAGCAATAGAGGCCGGAACTCTAAACCGATGCTCTATATAAGTAACTGGGCAATAGAGGCCGGAACTCTAACCGTATGCTCTATAAAGGTGCCAATGTAGCTGCTGAAAGAGTCCCAATTGATCTATACTCATAAATGTCCGTGAAACGCCGTCCACACATAGCTAATCAATGTAAGTCCTTGCAACCAAATCGAAAACCAAATTCAAATCGTGAAGCAAAACTAGTGTCGCTGATGTAACTCGTGAAGCCGTAACATCGGGGAAAATAAGTAACTAAAGTCGGAGAAAGTGTATCACCTAACTAAGGCCGAAACTATCAGACTCAAGTCTGCTATACCAGTCTATAGGGATCTAAGCCGACCGAGCGACGTTGGGGCAAAACTAAGGCCTATCGGATCCGAATCATGTATTTCTAAGGCAAGCCCGAGCAAGCGTATCGCCTAGCTAAGGCCCAAACTATCAGACTCAAGTCTGCTACACCAGTCTACAGGGATCTAAGCCGGCCGAGCGACGTCGGGGCAAAACTAAGGCCTATTGGATCCGAATCATGTATTTTCTAAGGCAAGCCCTAGTCAAACCTAAGCTAAGGTCCAACATGCTTCAAATAAACAGTAATTAAGCATGCAAGCACTCCACATAGCGAGGAGGGTCCGTTAATAACACAAAGCATGCTCACAGTTACCCGATAATTCCCGAAATAGGCCGAAAACATGATTTCTTAACACCTATGTAGGCTTCAATAACTACCCAACCCAAATCCCAACTAATCAACATGCATTCACATTCTCGAGCTCAATCTAAGAGAGGGAAAACCGTAGCCTACCTTAAAGTTGATCACACGCGCTCCAAAATCACTTCTTCGGAGCTTTTCCTATCCGAACGTCCTCGAAACGCTGCCCCGCTATCAAAAATAGAGTCACAACGTTATTACAGTCGTTTAGACACCAAAATCACAACAAACGAAGACGAGTCAATTTTGGAGTCAAAACAGGAATCGTGGGACCCGCGCAGGAAATTCCGAAATTAACCCCAAAAGTGGGTCCTAACCAGTTCCCCCAGCTCATTTCCCATAATGGGACACAATTCGGGGCTCGGGAACAACACAATATCAACAAACAACTAAAACCCAAATTTTCTCAAAAAAAAAAAAGAATGGGACAGCAGTGTATTTACCAAAAACGAGCGGTCTACAATAAAATCTGACAACACCACAATGTTCTCCTCGAAAAACCACTCAAGATAGCCCCAAAAATCACCAAAATTGGATTTAAAATGGCTAAGAAAACAAGTCTCAAAATTTCCAAAATCAAGCTTACAAAAAGAGGTCTGGCAGCAGGTTATTTTTCGAAATTTACCTCAAATGGGGACTCCAAATCACTATCCGAGCTCACCAACACGTTGTCCTTGAAAAATCTCACAACTTTGCCTTTTTGGATCACCCAAATCGGTTGAGAGATGAGAGAGAGATGAGGGTTTGAAGTTTGGAGTTTTTTTGCTGGTTGTTCTGCAATTTATCGCAGAAAATCTGCAATTTCCCAAAAACTAAAACTCCGACAGGGTGCTCCAAACTCGTTCGGAACCCCGTGCACACAAACGAGATATGCAACCATACCAAATTTGATATTCCAGATTCAACGGCGTAGTCAAAATTTCCATCAGAGGTCATTTCGATAAAAAGTGGGTCCCAATTCCAAAAGCCCTTTTAAGTCAAAACTCACAGAAGGGCTCGAAAAGATATCAAAAACCTCCAGACACAAAAGAAGGGTCAATCTAGACCAAACTCGACATTCCGGAGCTAACCACGCTGACGGAATTCTCATCCGAGCGCATTTACTCAGAATATTGACCAAAGTCAATCTTAGGCTAAAATTTAAAGGCTAAAACGCCTAATCACACCGACTCACATTGAAAACCTCGGGAGTCATGTCGACCATGCTACTAGCCTAAAATGACCCTTCCGGAGCTGATGAAATCGTCAGAATTGGATTCCGATGTCATCTTCTTGAACTTTTGATCGAAAATGATCGTTCAAGGTTCATAAGCTCCAAAACACAAAAACTCGCACCAAGACCAAACGAACGACCAGGTGACCGAACTGTCAGTCACAACAAGTCATAAATGACTTGGGGTCGCTATAGGAACGCTCTAAACGACACACAGAAGGCAAGACACAGAAATGACCATGAGGGTCATTACAAAGAGAGGAAAACCGTAGCCTACCTGTAGGCTGATCACACACACTCCAAAATCACTTCTCCGGAGCTTTCCTTTTTCGAACGTCCTCGAAATGCTTCCCCGCTATCAAAAATAGAATCACAACGTAATTACGGTCGTTTAGACACTAAAATCACAACAAACGGAGACGAGTCAATTTTGGAGTCAAAACGGGAATCGTGGGACCCGCGCAG
>NW_006238943.1:1207313-1207500 GCF_000226075.1 Solanum tuberosum | reverse complement strand
GAAATCGGATCTAAAATGACTGAAATATCAAGTTTCAAAGATTCCCAAAATCAAGTTCACAAAAAGGGTGTGGCAGCAGGTATTTTACGAAAATTACCTCAAACGGGGACTCCAAATCACTATCAGAGCTCACCAACACGTTGTACTCGAAAAATCTCACAACTTTGCCTTTTGAATCACCTAAATC
>NW_006238943.1:1203424-1207277 GCF_000226075.1 Solanum tuberosum | reverse complement strand
CTTGAAATGAGAGAGTTATGAAGGTTTGAAGTTGAGAAATGAGGCTGAAATGGCCTGCACCAGCTATATATATCAGTTGAAAAGCTGATTTTTTCATGCCAACTTTAAAATCTCCGATGGGGTGCTCGGGATTTGTTCGGAACTCGATAAAAATAAAATATATATGCAACCATACCAAATTTGACATTCCAGACTCAACGGTGCAGTCGAAATTTCTATCAAAAGTCATTTCGATAAAAAGTGGGTCACACTTCCAAAAGCCCTTTTAAGTCAAAACTCACAAAAGGGCTCGGAAAGATATCAAAAACCTCCAGACACAAAAAAAGGGTCAATCTAGACCAAACTCGACATTCCAGAGCTAACCACGCTGACGGAATTCTCATCCGAGCGCATTTACTCAGAATGTTGACCAAAGTCAAACTTAGACTTAAACTTAAAATTAAAACGTCTAATCGCACCGACTCACACTGAAAACCTTGGGAGTCATGACGACCATGCTACTAGCCTAAAATGATCCTTCTGGAGCTGATGGAATCGTCAGAATTGGATTCCGATGTTATCTTCTTGAACTTTTGATCGAAAATGATCGTTCAAGGTTTATAAGCTCCAAAACACAAAAACTCGCACCAAGACCAAACGAACGACCAGGTGACCGAACTGTCAGTCCCAGCAAGTCATAAATGACTTGGGGTCGCTATAGGAACGCTCTAAACGACACACAGAAGGCAAGACACAGAAATGACCAAGAGGGTCATTACAATATCCACTACTAAAAAGGACTTTTGTCCGCGAAAGAAAGGATCAAGAAGTACCTGAAGGCTCAAACAAGCCAGGAAACTGCTCTCGCATCTCCTGCTCAGTCTCCCAGGTAGCCTCCTCGACTGGACGATGCCTCTGATGGACCTTAACAACAGGAATGGCTCTTGAGCCCAATCTCCTAACATCTCTGGCTAGAATGGCAACTGGCTCCTCTACAAATGTCAAACGATCATCCAACTCGACTGCATCATACTGGAGCACATGGGACTCATCAGGAACATATCGCCGCAGCATCGAAACATGAAACACTGGGTGGACGGCCGAAAATGCTGGAGGCTGGGCCAACTCATAAGCAACCTCTCCAACTGTCCGAAGTATCTCAAAAGGCCCAATGTACCTGGGGCTAAGCTTGCCCCGCCTCCCAAACCTCATCACGCCCTTCATGGGCAACACACGGAGGACTACCCGGTCACCAACAGAGAATCTCAAAGGTCGATGCCTCTGATCCGCATAACTCTGGTGCCTACTCTGAGCCGTCCTGAGCCTATCCTGAATCACCCTCACCTGATCCAGGGCCTCCTGAAGCAAATCTGTACCACGCGGCCTAGGCTCTGTAGACTCAAACCAACCAACTGGAGAGCGACAATGCCTACCATATAAGGCCTCAAACGGGGCCATCTGAATACTAGAGTGGTAGCTGTTGTTGTATGCAAACTCTGCCAAAGGCAAGAACTGGTCCCACTGACCTCCAAAATCCATAACACATGCCCGCAACATATCCCCAAGGACCTGAATAGTACGCTCTGACTGACCATCCGTCTGTGGGTGAAATGCTGTGCTAAGGTGGACACGGGTGCCCAACTCCTCCTGAAAAGCCCTCCAAAAGCTGGAAGTGAACTGTGAACCCCGATCTGAAATGATAGAAACAGGCATACCATGAAGACGAACTACCTCCCGAATATAGATACGAGCCAACCTCTCAGCACTGAAGGTAGTATGAACAGGAAGGAAGTGTGCTGACTTGGTCAATCGATCCACGATGACCCAAATGCTGTCAACACCTCTAGAAGTCCGAGGCAACCCCACAACGAAGTCCGTAGTGATACGCTCCCACTTCCACTCAGGAATGGGTAATCTCTGGAACTCGCCACCTGGTCTCAAATGCTCGGCCTTTACCTGCTGGCAGCACAAGCAACGGGAAACAAAGTCAGCAATATCTCTCCTCATGCCACTCCACCATTAATGCTGCCTCAAATCACGATACATCTTCGCTGTGCCCGGATGGATAGAGTATCTAGACTCATGGGCCTCAGAAAGTATCAACTGTATCAAATCTCCAACTCTCGGTACACAGATGCGGCCGGCAAATTTCAACACTCCATCAGGATCTATGGTAGCCTGACCACCATCACCCGCTAACACTCGATCTCTAAGGGCCACCAAGGTATCATCCTCAAACTGGCAACCACGGATCCTATCAAGCAAAGAAGACTGAACTCCCATAAAGGCCAAGACGCGTCTAGAATCTGAGATATCCAACCGAACCATGCTATTAGCTAAGGACTGAATGTCCAAAGCTAAGGGTCGCTCCTCAACAGATAAGAAGGCTAGACTACCCATACTCATTGCCTTCCGGCTCAAGGCATCCGCTACCACATTCACCTTGCCCGGATGATAGAGAATAGAGAGGTCGTAGTCCTTCAGGAGCTCAATCCAACGACGCTGCCTCGAATTAAGGTCCCTCAGGCTCATGATGTACTGAAGACTCTTATGATCGGTATAGATCTCACATCGAACTTCATATAAGTAGTGCCTCCAAATCTTAAGCTCGAAAACTACTGCCGCCAACTCCAAGTCATAGGTGCGGTAGTTGCGCTTATGAATCTTAAGCTGCCTCGATGCATAAGCAATAACTCGGCCCTGCTACATCAATACACAACCCAAACCAACACCGGATGCGTCACAATAAACTGTGAAGCCCTCGCCCTCAACTGGAAGAGTCAATATAGCAGCGGTGGTCAATAACTCCTTGAGCCTCAAAAAGCTCGCCTCACACTCCTCTGACCAAACAAAGGGAACATCAATACGAGTCAATCGAGTCAACGGGGCTGCCAAGGTAGAGAAACTCTCCACAAATCGTCTATAGTAGCCTGCTAGTCCGACGAAGCTCCGAACCTCAGTAACAGAAGTAGGCCTGTGCCAATCACGAATAGCCTCAATCTTCGCTGGATCAACCCTAATACCCTCCTTGGACACCACGTGCCCCAAGAAGGATACAGACTCAAGCCAAAACTCGCACTTTGAGAACTTGGCATAAAGCCGCTGATCTCTCAAAGTCTGGAGCACAACTCTCAAATGCTGCTCATGATCACCCCTACTCCGCGAGTATATCAAAATGTCATCAATGAAGACTATGACGAAGAAATCAAGATAAGGCTTGAACAGGCACGTCATCTAGTCCATAAAGGCAGCAGGGGCATTAGTCAACCCAAATGACATCACCAAGAACTCATAATGGCCATAACGGGTCCTAAATGCAGTCTTAGGGATGTCCGCTGCCCTAATCCTCAGCTGATGGTACCCGGACCTCAAATCAATCTTAGAAAACACGGCGGCACCCTGAAGCTGATCAAACAAATCATCAATACAAGGCATGGGGTAACGGTTCTTCACCGTCACCTTGTTCAGCTGCCTGTAGTCAATACACAAACTCATAGTCCCGTCCTTCTTCTTCACAAACAGAACAGGAGCACCCCAAGGCGACACACTTGGACGGATAAACCCCTTACCTAAGAGATCCTCTAACTGAACACTGAGCTCCTTGAGCTCTGCAGGAGCCATCCGATAAGGCGGAATAGAAATAGGACGGGTGTCGGGCTCCAAATCTATGGCAAAATCAATGTCACGATCTGGAGGTAGGCCAGGTAGGTCTGTAGGGAACACATCTGCAAACTCTCTAACAACAGGAACTGAGTCAACTGAAGAGCCCTCTCTACTCACATCTCGCACATAGGCCAAATAAGCTAAATACCCAGAAGCAACCAACCGTCTAGCCCGCATAAAAGAGATGATCCCTGTCGGTGTGTGACTATAA
>NW_006238943.1:1199812-1203041 GCF_000226075.1 Solanum tuberosum | reverse complement strand
GCACCTCTGCCCGATGCATCTGATCTACCACCTAACCTGCCTCCCCGAGCTCCGCCTCTGGTACCCTGTCAGCTGTCCTGACGACCCTGGTCCTAACCAACGCCTCTAGCTAGAGGGGGCACTGCTGAAACTGGTCTAGGTGCAAGGGGAGGTGGTACCATCGCTCATCGCCCTCGTCGGGGGCACTCTCTGGACCAATGGTCAAGAGCACCGCAATCAAAACACCCCGAAGCTGAACGCCCTGAAGTAACCCGACTGCGATAGAAAGGGAGGGAATCTGATCCCCTCAAACTCTGGCCTGTACTAGGACTACCCTGGTGATGCTGGCCTCCCTCAGAAGCAGGTAATGCAGCCTGAACAGGCCGACTGGACTGACCCTGTTGGAACCTCTGACGGGGCCTATCATAAAAGTCTATCCCTCTAGTCTGGGACCCGCTGTAGCTGCTAGTATCTGAGTCAGCAGAGCATAAAGATCAGGAGCTGCAGCTGCAGCTGGTGCAGGTGGTGGCTGGGCTGGCCCGGCCCCACCGGCTGTGAAGGTACATATGCTGCCTGAGTCTCCTCCTCCCTATCTCGGGCTGGTGCTACGGCCCTGCCTCGACCTCGGGGTCGGCGTCTAACCCAAACTGAGGCTCTGCCTGCAGACCCGGGTGCAACACCCCTGGCCGCGCCACCTCGCGAGCGAGCCATCCTGCGAAAGAGTGAAACAAGTGAGATTTCCAGAAACCAATAAGACACACGATGCACGAAAGGGAAACAAAAGAGGAAATTTTCCTAAGGACATCCTGTAGCCTCCCGAAGATAAGTTACGGACGTCTCCGCACCGATCCGCAGGACTCTACTAGACGTTAGCTCTGTACAAGTGAGACCGATAAACCTGGGGCTCTGATACCAACTTGTCACGACCCAATTTCTCAAGTCATGATGGCACCTACTACCCACCAGTAGGTAAGCCAACCCGTAAACCGGAACAACAAGTAATGGGTCTGAGGGTAGAAACTAAACAAGAGTAGGCAAATAACAATATACACAGGCGGAAGCAAACCAAAACATAAATACAAATAAAGATCCCTCCCAGAACCTGGAAGTCACTAGTACAGAGCTACTAACAAAATGAGTACAAGTCCCAAAAGTGGACAACAGAGACTGGACTGTCTCGAAAGGTAAAAGACAAGTCTATATATACAGATGGAGACTGAAATAGTACAAAACGTCGTGAGCTCACTCCCGTCTCCGGATCAGTCTGCTCCAAGCTCGATCAACGCTGGCTACTAGTGCCCGGACCTGCATCACGAAATAGATGCAGAGCGTAGCATGAGTACCAAAACAACCGGTACCCAGTAGGCATCATAGGCCGACTGAACTTGAAAAGTAAAGGCAATATGAAAAGAAGGAATAACACAAACCGAAGTCAAGAACTAAAATCTAACTAACAAGGGAATGCACACGAGTGTACAAAGAACTAACTAAAGTAATCTATAAGCTAACTACACCTAACTGGGCCCCCATAAGCCCAGAAGGTACACTCGTGCGCAAGTTAAATAAAAACCCGAACGGACCCCCATAAGCCCGACGAGTACACATAATAACTATAACTAAAGAGAATTGCATAAAAGAACCCAAGAACGAAGAACACGAATCAGAACCTCAACCCTAATTAGTAAAATCTGACAGTACGGAGGCCGGACCTCGAACCGGATGCTCACCAAAAGTACCTAAGTAACCAATCACAAGTAACAAGTATAAGAGGCCGGAACTCTAACAGGATGCTCTATATAGGTATCTGAGCAATAGAGGCCGGACCTTAAACCGGATGCTCTATATAAGTATCTGGGAAATAGAGGCCGAACCTTAAACCGGATGCTCTATATAAGTATCTGGGAAATAGAGGCCGAACCTTAAACCGGATGCTCTATATAAGTATCTGGGAAATAGAGGCCGAACCTTAAACCGGATGCTCTATATAAGTATCTGGGAAATAGAGGCCGAACCTTAAACCGGATGCTCTATATAAGTATCTGGGAAATAGAGGCCGAACCTTAAACCGGATGCTCTATATAAGTATCTGGGAAATAGAGGCCGGACCTTAAACCGGATGCTCTATATAAGTATCTGGGAAATAGAGGCCGGACCTTAAACCGGATGCTCTATATAAGTATCTGGGAAATAGAGGCCGGACCTTAAACCGGATGCTCTATATAAGTATCTGGGAAATAGAGGCCGGACCTTAAACCGGATGCTCTATATAAGTATCTGGGAAATAGAGGCCGGGAAAAATAAGGATAACTATAGTCGGAGAAAGAGTATTGCCTTACTAAGACCCAAATTATCAGACTCAAGTCTGTTACACCAGTTTACAAGGATCTAAGCAGGCCGAGCAACGTCGGGGCAAAACTAAGGCCTATCGGATTCGAATCATGTATTTCTAAGGCAAGCCCTAGTTAAACTTAAACTAAGGCCCAAATGCTTCAAATATACAAGAATTAAGCATGCAAGCACCCGACATAGCGAGGAGGGTCCGTTAATAACACAAAACATGCTCACAGTTACCCGATAATTCCCGAAATAGGTCGAAAACATGATTTCTAAACACCTAAACGTGATTCAATAACTACCAACCCAAATCCCAACTAATCAACATGCATTCACACTCTCAAGCTCAATCTAAGAGTGTCACGACCCGATTTCTCAAGTCATTATGGCACCTACTATAACCCACCAGTAGGTAAGCCAACCCGTAACCCGGAACAACAAGTAATGGGTCTGAGGGTAGAAACTAAACAAGAGTAGACAATTAAGAATATAAACAGGCGGAAGCAAACCAAAAACATATATACAAATAAAGATTCCTCCCAGAACCTGGAAGTCACTAGTACAGAGCTACTAACAAAATGAGTACAAGCCCCAAAAGCGGACAACTGAGACTGGACTGTCTCGTAAGGTAAAAGACAAGTCTATATATACAGATGGAGACTGAAATAGTACAAAACGTCGTGTGCTCACTCCCGTCTCCGGATCAGTCTGCTCCAAGCTCGATCAACGCTGGCTACTAGTGCCCGGACCTGCATCACGAAATAGATGCAGAGCGTAGCATGAGTACCAAAACAACCGGTACCCAAATCACTATCCGAGCTCACCAACACGTTGTCCTCGAAAATTCTCATAACTTAGCATTTTTAATCGCTCAAATCGGTTGAGAGATGAGAGAGAGATGAGGGTTTGAAGTTTA
>NW_006238943.1:1182620-1199536 GCF_000226075.1 Solanum tuberosum | reverse complement strand
AAACCTCGGGACACAAAAGAAGGGTCAATCTAGACCAAACTCGACATTCCGGAGCTAACCACGCTGACGGAATTCTCATTCGAGCGCATTTACTCAGAATGTTGACCAAAGTCAAACTTAGGCTTAAACTTAAAGTTAAAACGTCTAATCGTACCGACTCACACTGAAAACCTCAGGAGTCATGACGACCATGCTACTAGCCTAAAATGACCCTTTCGGAGCTGATGGAATCGTCAGAATTGGATTCCGATGTCATCTTCTTGAACCTTTGATCGAAAATGATCGTTCAAGTTTTATAAGCTCTAAAACACAAAAACTCGCACCAAGACTGAACAAACGACCAGGTGACCGAACTTTCAGTCCCAGCAAGTCATAAATGACTTGGGGTCGCTATAGAAACGCTCTAAACGACACACAGAAGGCAAGACACAGAAATGACCAAGAGGGTCATTACAGCATCGCAGAGGGGGATGAGCCGAAGACAGCGTGCGTAACCAGATACGGAGCATACGAGTGGTTGGTGATGCCTTTTGGCTTAACCAAAGCACCACCTTTTGCACACTGATGAACAAGATCTTTCATCCTTACTTGTATCAATACGTGGTGATGTACTTGGATTACATAGTCATCTATAGTAACACCTTGGAGAAATACGTGAAGCATCTGAGGAAGGTCTTCCAAGTCTTACGGGAGAACCAGCTATATATCAGCGGGAGAAGTGTGAGTTTTCCCAACACGAGGTGCACTTCTTGGGCCATATCATCAGCCAGGGCGAACTACGGATGGACGAGGCTAAAATCTAAGCAATCCAAGAGTGGGATGTGCCTACTAAAGTGACCGAGCTACTATCGTTCCTTGGACTTGTGAACTATTACAGCAAGTTCATAAGTGGCTACTCCGCTAAGGTTGCGCCGCTGATCGAGTTATTAAAGAAGAACAAGTCGTGGATTTGGAGCGAGGAGTGCCAGCAAGCTTTCGAAGGTCTTAAGGTCGTGGTAATAGAAGAGCCGGTCTTGACGCTGCTCGACTTTTCAAAAACCTTCGAAGTGCATACGGATGCTTCAGACTTTGCTATTGGGGGAGTCTTAATGCAGGATATACACCCAATAGCATTCGAGAGCCGCAAGTTAAACGAGACCGAACGACGCTACACGATGCAGGAGAAAGAAATGACGGTCATTGTACATTGTCTGCGCACCTGGAGACACTACCTACTAGGCTTCAAGTTCGTGGTCAAGACGGACAACGTGGCCACTAGCTACTTTCAGTCACAGAGGAAGATCACTCCGAAACAAGCTAGGTGGTAGGATTTTCTAGCTGAATTTGACTACACCTTGGAGTACAAGCCAAGAAGAGGCAATGTCGTTGCTGATGCGCTAAGTAGACGACCTATTGTGATATTCAAGATGAAATCAAAGATGGTATACAGCATGTTCCCGAGGCCAAAAAGCTGATGGAGTTAGCCGCCCAAGGCAAGACAAGGCGTTTTTGGGTGGAAGATGGCCTTTTGCTCACATCTGGTCGAAGGGTCTATGTGCCCAAGTTCGGGTCTATCAGGCGGCGAATCATTAAGGAAAGCCACGACACCCCGTGGGCCGGGCATCCAGGGCAACGACTAACGAGGGCGTTGATCGACATGGCACAATTTTCATACAATTTGTAAAGAAGTGAGTCCACCGGGCGCACACCGTTTGAATTGGCGAAAGGCCAACAGCCCCAAACTCCGCATTCTTTACCAGCTGCTTTCTAAGGAAAGAGTTTGAGAGCCTACCATCTTGCCAATGGATGGGAGGAACAACTTGACACTGCCAAGTCCTACTTGGACAAGGCAACAAAGAAGATGAAAAAGTTTGCCGACCGCAAATGGTGTCCCACGGACTACAAAGAAGGCGACATGGTCTTGGTAAAATTCAACCCAAGACAGTTCAAGGCACTAAGGGGCGTTCATCAAAACTTAGTTCGAAGATATGAGGGTCCGTTCAAGATCGTTGCCAAGGTGGGCAAGATCTTATATAAGGTGGAGTTGCCTCCACACTTCAAAATCCATTCGGTGTTCCATGTAAGCATCCTCAAGTTGTACCATGAGGACAAGGAAGATCCTAGCCGGAACCAATCGTGACGGGCACCTATTGTTGTCACCGTCTCGCATGACCGGGAAATTAAGGCTATTATAGACTACCAAGCCAAACGAAAGCGAGGTCAACAAGCCAGCGCCATGTTCCTTGTGCATTGGAAGGGACAAACTTCGGAAGAGGCCATTTGGGAGAGATATAAAGACTTGTGGCAGTTTAGAAACCAAGTTCGGGAGTTTCTGCAGCAATGCGCCACGATCGTCGCATCATCAGGTGGAAGAGCGTGTGATGTCCCGCCACTTTGCCAGTCAGATTTCGCAATCGGATATGGGCAGAAGATTCTAGAGTTGAGAAGAGGCTTGCGGAGAACTCTAGAATCCCTTAGACTTTTCAAGAAGGCTACGGAAGGTCCTAGACAATGTAGAATTCTGTAGAAAACGGACCATTGTGTAAATATCTTAGGGACTTGTAAAGTAATTTAAATTACACTTTAGCCCTTAGGTGGTAGTATAAATAGAGGTGTTTTACTCGAAAATATAAATAAAAGAAAAATGACTAAGTTTTCAAAAAATCGATTAAACTTATGATTTAAGAGAAATCGGATTTCCAAAAGAATAGAGTCGCCACTTAATTTTTAGTAAAAAAAATCAAGAAAAAACCCAAGATTTTTCAAAAAGACCTAAACAGATAAGATCAATTGAAAATAAAAGGATTCGAAATTCAATGTACATTTCGAGAAGGTGTTAGACCCTCAGAATGTCCGCTAACCTGCGGTTGACCGCGATTTGACTAAAAATGACTTTGACTAATTTTTGAAATTTTAACTAAGTAAAAAAAATAACTCCTTTATCTTTATTTTATTTTTTTTATTTATTACTATTTTTTTTCTAATTAATTATTTTTAAGGGGAAATAAACTAAGGGGGATCATTCAAAAGGGAAATAACTTAAGTGTTGACAAAAATAATAAAAATAAAGCTAAATATAAAATATAAATATTTTAATTTGAAAGTGAAATGACTATCCTAGAGAATTTAATCAAATTAAACCATAGTGTTAATCAATAACAAATAAAGAGCAAAAGAAAGAAATATCAAATTTGGGCCTTTGGCCCAAATTCATGGACCTATCCTAATACTAGAGAAATTAGAATCATTGGGCTGGCAGGCCCAAAAACTCTCCCTGTCTTAAATCTAAAGAATCTGGATCATAGGGCTTTGGCCCCTTCAACTCTGTATCTTTTCATTTTTCCCCTTCTCTTTTTTTTTTTTTTTTTTTTTTTGAGATTTTGAAGGCCTTTGGCCTCACTTGCATAGCCGTATACGACCTGAATATCGCTACTTTCAATTTTTCGGACACCTGTACGCCGTCTTCAACCTGTTCATTACGGCTTTCGATGGATTGACAGGCTCAATGATAAAAATAGAGCCTTTATGGCTCGACTCGGAAATGCAAGGAAGGGAAGTCCATCATGGATTCAAAGAAGTTCATACAACACACAAAAAAGACAACATTAGCATACAAAATAGAGAAATAATTAAGACATGACTTAAAAAAAATAACTATTGAGGCATCTCAAAACCAAAGGTGCAATAAAAATCCCAACTATTAGACCAAATCACAAGACTTTGACAAACAAATTTTCCACACCGAACAACAACAAGAACATATGCTTGAATACTAGAATTAAGGGTCACTCACAGGGAAGAAAACAAGGACAAATCGCACTATACGAAACATGACCAACAACTAACATTAAACAGTGGCAAACCAAAAATGATGAGAAAGAGAGTATATTGTATCATTTGACAAAATGATATGTCTCACACAGTAAGCAAAGCTAACTCCCTTAGTAGATTCGGGTAGTGCCAAATTATCATGCTAAGAGGACAGAAAATATGAGACAACAGCAAATCCAATTTATTTCAAGCAAAAGGAGGAGAAATCGATGGTGTCTAGAAACCAAACCTAATAGCAATACCACTCATCCTAACATGTTGGATACAAGCATAGACAAATGTAAATAAACAAAGTATTCAAGGAGATGACATTGCATCAATAAACCCAACTAAATTGAGGAACAAGTAATACTTCTAATAGACTAGATGAGTGACAACCCATGCTAGCACGGGCCCAACAACTTGAATTTCGTAATTGTGTGTATGTAACTATACACGATATGCATTATATATATACCTCAGATAAACAATTGGCCGAGATGCTCCTAAATGAGAACCAAGCTATAGTAAAACAGTTACAATTTTACAAACACCAAAGTGAAGAGCGGCTCCGTTAGCTAGTAACAAATGTTAACACGGAAATAATTTCAGCATGTTGCATTTTAGCAATAAAATCTTTGCTCCAATATGAACTTGTATGTGAATTTTTGCCCAAAGTTTGAGAGTTCAAATGGTGCACATAAGAACTAATTCCCCAACATAGAAAATAGAGTCTGATTATTATAGAAAAGAACTAAGAAACAAACACTACAAAGAAGATTGCATAAATGAATTTGAAATTACAAAACAACTTTAATTTAGAAGATCATGCTAGTGAGATTACAAGTAGATTTTTTCAAAAAAAATTAAAATAAAAAGATAATTTAAGCAAGAATATTTTAAAAATTTACTACTCTACTCCACCATCATTATGATAAAGGATTACCATTTCTCTCCATAATTTGTAGACAATTTTTTTTTTTTACCGATTTAGTGCTTTTGCTCTCTCTCTTTTCATCTTTGTTAATTATTGCTAAAATGATTTTAAAGCAAACCATTAACCGTTGGAGAGCCAAAGGAAAAATGCCATTGCGCACTTACAGTACCGTAATATAATTAAGAACATTTTAAAAGAATGAAAAGAAAAAAAATAATATTAAAAGTCAAAAGTGTCCCTAATTTTAAAGAATTGGCAATAAACACACACGTTGATACCACCACTAAATTGATACATCTAATGTAGTAGAATGCTTTAGACCGAATAGCATGAGAGGACCATTTTTTAAAATCTAGGCAGTGAGATTTTTAGCTAAACCAAAACGTTTCAACAAAGGAACTTAAGGCACAACATCATAAATTAAAGTGAGCAAAGAACTAGACACGAGACAAACCAGCAACGTAAAATATATGCTAGAGATTTCATTAGACAAAAACAGGTCCTTTAACATGCTAACCAACTAAACTCATACGAACAACAACATTCACAAGAGCTCATCTCACATTTCATACAACCGAAACGCTAACTCCTATCTAATCAACTTGGCTATCACCTAATCAATAATGAACGGAGAAGAATGAAGGCAATCAAGAATGAGAGAAAAGCTACCGAATCAATCAAACAACCACAGCCTGTCAAAACAGCACATCCACCAAAGAGTTGGAGTTGAAACGGAGTTCACCTTCTTAAGTGCAGCGAGCTGGGGCAAGACGAGCGAGGATGACAACCTTCACCATGAAAACTCTAACTCGGATAGTAATCAGGAAGTCTGGGCAGAATATCTAACCCAAACATGGAAGCTAGGTTTCTCCTCTATTTTCCTTGAAACGTATTTAGTATGTCTTTATGCCTTAAGCTATGTTGAGTTTTCTGTTCAAAACAAAAAAAATCCCCTCCTCAACTGAGGAAGAAAAGGAGCTTAAATAGGAGGAATTTAGGGCTCGGAATGGGGGAAAAAAGGATCAAACATCCGGATCAACAAGGGCCCATTCGAATTTCAAATCCGAAATCCTTTCACCATTAAGGGAAACACCTTTCCTCTGAAAAATTATCCTATTCCGGAAGAGGAAAGGTAGATGGACGAGCTCGATCGATCGAGTGTACCCGCTGCTCGACGTGGCATCATCCCACAGCCTTGAGGATGAACACGCGAACTGCTCCTGCTGCTTTTCTCTGCTGCGACTGAGAAGGACGTGAAGAAGACGACAAAGAGGGGCAGAGTACTGTTGAACTCGTAGACGCCATGACGATTTCCGTGAGTCGCTGCTTGGATTGTTGATGTCGTTTGCTGCTGTGTTTGTTAGCGTTTGGTTCTGCCGTGTGGTTTCCGTGTAGATCGACGTTGCTCGGTGTATTGACGTTTGGAACGTTGGAGCTGTTGTCGTCTATGGGTTCTCTTTTTGAGAATAAAACAGGGCTGGGTCGGGTATATGTTGCTGTGCGTATTTGGTATAAAATTGAATTTCTTTGGTGTTGTGGGGAAAAAAAATTGGACTTGGGAAAATAGGTGGAGTTGGGCTATTGGATGCTGCTGCTGAAGGGAGTATAATGGGCTGGGAATTGGATATGGGCCGCTAGAAATTAAAGGAAATGGCCCAATTTTTTTTTTCTTTTCTTGATATGGCCAAGCGAATTGCTAATTTAGCCAAATTGAATCGTAATTGCCAATTGAGATTACGAACTTAACCAAATCGAACTCATTTGCAAATTCGGCTAAACATAAATAAGATGAATTAATTTTATGAGCTTCTCATCTTAACAAAATAAAATAATTAACTTAATCAAACTAATTAATTCAAAAACATACCTATAATCCAAACTAAATTAAATTATTAAAGTGTTTTAACGTTAAAAATAAATGAAATATTTTCAAGATAGTTTTCAAGTATTTGCAAAATATATTAGTTACATACGTAACAATATAAAACATATTTATTATTTAAAATATTATAAAAGTAAATAAAATATCTTGAAACATATTTTGAATTTTTATAAAATCAATTATTCCAAATCATTTGAAATTAAAGGAGCTCGAAAATTAATTATTATCGGGGAGGGTCAAAATTGGGTGTCAACAAGAGGTGACCATTCATTTGCAAGGCATCACTCAACTTGTAAAGCATTCGTCCAACCAAATACAAAAGCCTTCTTCTAAAAATTGTCTTGTTCTTTCTAAGTCTTTCTTTACATTCTCTTAGCGATCTTAGTCTTAAAGGCTTGCTTGAGCTTACAAGATCTTGCAAGAGTAGTGAGTAAGTTGTCAAGCGCTGCACAGAGCTTTAGCGAAAACTCTAAGTCCGTGACAATAGGCTATGTTTGATCATTCATTACTATATTTGTATAGTTGGCAATCATAGGAAAAAGGGAAGAGAGATAAATATATATCTCAACTTTGTGATTTAGAACGAATATATCTCTCATTAAAAAACGATACATATTTATTCATATTATTTAACAAATAATGTATATTTATCATTTTCGTTAACAAATCTATATTTACTTAATTGGAAAAAAATTATAGTACTGAGTTTTAAATTTCAAAAATATGTCGTGACTTTTGAAAATTATTTCACCCTATATTTACACCTCTAAACCCAATCCAAATGAAAAAAATAGTTTAATTTCTCATCTACTCAATCATAAAATGGATTTGGGTCAAGTCTAAATAGAAGAAGGATTGAGATTTTTTAAAATTGGATAGGATCTGGGTGGGTAAAAAATTGATGAGGTAATGATTTTAAGCCACATGACATTTGTGAAATTTAAAAATTAATTTAAAGATATTTTTTAATTTAATCTGTTAGCGAAAAGGGTAAATATATACACTATTTGTTAGACTATAAGAGTATGTATTCATTATTTGTTAGACGAAAAGATATATATTCACTATTTTTTTAATAAGGAATATGTTTGTTCTAAATCGCAAAATTAAAGAGTATATTTTCCCCTTTGCCCTAGATTTTTTTTTTCTTCTCTTTTCATATTTTTTTCTTAATTAATGATTTAGAGACATTAATGTTACCTACAAAGTCAAGACAACTCTCGTAAGTCTTCTCCAAAATATTATCATCATGGTCTCTATCTAGGTCCATGTATAACATTGTCTTCATATTAATTTATCTTTAAAGTATTTATAGCCCATTTTTTTAATAATATGGATTAATATAAAGAGGGATAAATTTGTTAAATTATAATGAATTTATGTTTATTTAAATAAGTTAAGGTGTAATATCATAAATCATAAAGGAGGTGAGTGTTATAGAGAGAAACCTCGAGGAAGATCTTTGGAATTATCCCATAAAAGGAATATATATTCTTTTTGAGGTGAGACTTTTCAATGAAGTTCAAATTGATCTAATTTCAAAAAGAATAACGAACATCAAATTTATAAAATAATAATTAAATAATAATTATGTGTTTGTAGCCTCTTATTTTATGGTACAATATATAGATATTATGGTTCGAGTTGAAAGTTATTGTTAATATTTTTGTTGAACTTATATAATTTGTTCTAAATTCACCTTTAACTATAAGGACAGTCCAGAACCTATTTGAGTCATAAAAAGATAAAATTAACATAAATAAGTCAAATTTTTAGGATGTAACTAAAATATGCTCAATGTAATTTTTTTTTTCGTTTTATCAAAAGATTTAAACGGCACGCCTAAATTTTAACATAAAATGGAAAGTTTTCTTACCCTTTATAAAACATAACTTTATCTGTCACTTTATAAAGTGGAGTTTTTCTTACACTTTATAAAGTGTAAATTTTTCTTCCACTTTATAAAAAAATTACTCTTTTCACTTTCCTTTTCACTTTTTCCTCAAATTTCATAACTCCACACTGATCCTCAATCTGACTACCCAACAGTCGACACCACATTAAAATTTTGAAGGTTTTCTTTTGAAGATTTTCGAAAGATTGAAGGGTCAGAGCACAACCCGACCACCCAACGATCTACCCCGCAATTTTTTTAATTAAAATTAGAAATTTATTTCTTTTCATCTTTTATTTATTGATTCAAGATTAATATACAAATTAGTGGAAGATTTGAATGATATTATTGATGTTCTAGTTTATTCAAAATTTCGTTTATATATAATTAAAAATCATAAACAAGATTTTTCTCTTAGAATAAGTGCTAAGATAAACATTGAACATTGTTTTTTCTTTATTTTTCTTTTAGATTAGTGCTTAGATGAATCTTATTTTATCGTTTTTTTTTAATGAAGGAAAAAGAAAAAGAGTTCTCAAAGAAACTTTTTAGACATATACATATACACACATTAATTATGTGTGTTGTTCATATTCATAATCCTCTTAGACAAATTATATATTAAATTTAGAATATTTTTTCTTGTCAAATAAAAATGAAACATGAAATGAGAAGTAAAATGATCAGAAAAATTAAGAAATGAAGAAACTATAAAGAGAAACAGAAAATACTACAACTAAAATTTCTAACACATCTAATAAGCATTAGGGATTTTACGTTAGTATTCTCTTTGCCATGATATTTATTTAGATTAAAACTATGAACTTAGTTGTATTTTCATATTTTAGAAACTAAAAAATTTCAATATTTTTTTAATGAAGATTTTGAGTTATTTAGTTTTTTTTTATGAAGAAAAACTTTCACTTTAAAAAGTTAAAGAAAAACTTCTATTTTATGTTATAATTTAGACGTTAATAGATTAACATCTGCCGTTTAAATTTTTCATCAAACAAAAAAAGAAAAAGTTGCACTAAATCTGTTTTAGTTACATCTTAAAAATATAATTTATTTATGTTAATTTTATCTTTTTATGAGTCAAATAGATTTTCGACTCAAGTTAAAACTTCTCTCGTCGTACTGACATAAAATCATAAAGTATATTTTTTACAAATATATTATAGTAGTAGTTGTTTTCATTTTCTTCAAGAAATTGTCAGCTATTTTTTCCAATAAGCAAATCTGTGTTCAACACTTTATTATAATTAATTATTACAATTATGTCAAAGTCCAAATTGCCATGCAGAAAATAATTACTTTTAAGTGTAAGGGTTTGACACAATAAAGTTGACAGCCGTTTTTTTTTATAAATAAAAGGTTAATATTATTTTTGAAAAAGTGAAGTCGCTTTAATAAAAATATATATATTTTATATTTAAGGTGAAACTTTTTTATGAGGTTTAAATTAATCGAATTTCAAATGAATAACGAACATCAAATTTATAAAAATAAAAATAAATAAAAACTTTGAGATTGCCAAAATGGGTCCGCCCTTTACCTTGAAATTTTAAGAGCTAGTATAGCAAAAAGTTGACCATTTATTTGTTTTAATTAATTTTTTTTTAAAAATAGAGTAAAATAAATAAAGAAAAGATAATGAAAAAAATCATATAAAGAAAGTTGACCATTGATTATCCCATTATATATGGTCTTTATAATTGAGACAACACTATAATAGTAATTTGATTTGTGGGACTTGTTAGAATTTAAGTTTGATACGCTGTCTATATATAACTTCTTTTATTATATTATATGAATTTTAATTTTAATAATACATAACGTTTAATACTAATTAAATTTGATATTATAATCTAAAAACTAAAAGAGTAACATGTTGGCACCGATTAAATTAACACAATGATATAAGTTTTTTTTAACACTGAAGGAAATTATATTTCGAATGAGTTTAAATTATATACATGTTGAATACGAAAAAATAATTTTAAAAAATAAGTTACACCATAAAGTTAGCATTAATCATGATACGTAATTATGTACTAAGACCAAATATCAGTTGTTCAATATTTTATATTCAGCATATCAAAGAAGTTTGACTTTCTTGCTTTTTTAAAAAAAAAAAATATTATCACAGTGCAAAATTGGGAAAAAAAATATGGGCAAAAATAAAATAAAATATTGTTTTAGGAGTTTGCAATGTTATGTGTGCCCTGCTCATGTATTTATTCCATTCTTTTAAAAATAATTAATAATCAATGTTATGGTGATAAAACTAGTTTATGAAAATATTGTCCGTTCTACGTTTAAGTATTAATTTGTCCATTATTAATCTAGTTTATCTTGATTTGTTAGCTCGTTTAAGAGTTTGAAATAATTTGAGTTAAGTATGTAACCTAAATTGACTAATGATAAATCTTGTCAAAAAGTTCAAATAATTTTTTATTATTATTTGATATATCATGTAAAGCTATAATAAAGAACAATTTATTTACTTAGCTTTTCCATAAGTATACAAGCAAATTAAGAAAATAAAAAATTATTAAGAGTTGAACGAGTTGGGATATGATTCATATTTTTAACCCATATTCAACAGAGTTTGACAATATTTATTTTGATTCATCTAAATTTGCTCGATCACATCGCACTGATATTATATCTTGATAAAGATTGAAATCTTTGACATTGCTAGAACAGTTCCAAATGGTGCTCTTTGACTAAGTAAATAAAATAAGAGTTATATTATATAGTATATGGCAATCCAAATTTGACCAATCATTCCAAAGTGAGAAAAAAAATTGTTTAAACTTTTTTGGCTAGTATTTAAATACTGTGTTCATAATGTATCTATATATAGTAGGAAAAATTACTTAATAAGACATACATTATTATCATATATACTAATATTACCTCTATTTTCAAATAATTACATATATTATTACTTTTAATATTTTATATCATATATTTTAAAAATATAATTAGATACACATCTCTCTTAAAATTAGGATTAGTTTATTATCTTTATATTTAAATATCAATCCATTAACATTAGTTTCTTTCTCACTCATCAAGAGTCCCATTCTGCCAATCTCCTTAGGCAACAGGATCTCTCCTCCCCCACCCCCACCTACTCCACGAACAAAAAGGTTAGCATTGTCGCCGATTTCAATGGTCGTACAACAAAAAAGCCAGAAAGATCGGAGAAAAGTTGAGCATATCCATCAATTGGAGGGTTCTCAATTTACCCATGATAGAGGTATATCTAAAACTGAGAAAAACGGTAGAGAGAACATCAATCCTGAAACTGTGAAATTGAGCATTTGTATCAAATTTTCAAATTGTCCACTTTATCCAACAAGATTTGACGTTTTCTAAAGTTGATTTGGAGGCTCCAAACAATGTTGAAACCAAATGAAATTGTATAAAATATAATCAACCAATTAATGTCTGCCTCACAGAAAACTTAAGCAAGTCCCATATAGGAGAATACTACGGAGACGATGGCACTGAGGAAACCGAAGAAGGAAGCCACTTCATAGCCACTGAAAGTAGACATTTTTCCGATTGGGTATCAAATACATAAAAATATATTTTAAATACACAAATTGAAGAGATCAGATACATTTAATTGTTAAGTACATATTGATATCCTTCACTACAGTGATGATGCGGTTGAGTGATCATTCGATTAAACACCCAATCGTGACCAAAAGCAAAAAGTACGAAGTGTGAGAGATACATAAAAGAATTTATACTAGATTCATAGAAGAAGAGTTCGGATACATAGAATGAACATATTAGATACATCTAATCATTAAAGTTATGTATCAGATACATAGAAGAACTATTCAGATACATATTCAAATACACAAAAAAAAATTAATTTTTTGAAATTTTCTAAAGTTTCTAATTTTTTTCAGTTACATTTCTTATTTAAACACACTTAATTATATATATCTAATTAATATGTATCCGAGATATATGTATCTAAATGCGCCAGATACATGTATTCAAGGTGCGAATTGTGGTAGAATTGGTAATATTGTAAACTCATGGGAAAATGGGTAATTAGCTTCTAAACTAGTGGGATTTGTGTTGTTTACCCTATAGTAACAAAATACTTAGAAGAAAAATTCATTAGTGTGAGATTATAATTTTGCATTTTAAAAAAAAATAAAAAATTAAAGATGTCTAGTTTTTCAAGATTGCTATCAACAATCTCCAAGAAAGTTGTGAAACCTTTTCCCCCCACTCCACCAACTCAAAGAAATCACAAGTTTTCACTTCTTGATCAATGTATGGGTAATTTTCATATGCCCCTTGTTTTATTTTACCCAAAACATCAACTAGAACAAGGTCCAAAACAACTCTCTAAACTTCTACAAAACTCATTTTCAAAAGCATTGACTTATCATCAACCATGGGTTGAAAGTTTAAGAGATAATGCCACTATTCAATGCGATGACACTGGAGCTGAGTTCTTTGAAGTTGAAGTTAATTGTCCAATGGATCAAGTCGTTCATTGCCCAGAGTACTTAGCATTTCCTCCAGGGTTATCCTGGAAGAATGTTCCTCATGTAAATGATGGTGGCCGATTGAGCATAGCTCAGCTTAGCCACTTTGATTGTGGAGGAATGGCAATAAGTGTGCGTATGTCACATAAGGTGGGTGATGCACGTAGTGCCTTTTCCTTTTTGAAGGATTGGGTTACATTAGCCCGAGAACATCCAAATGGTGAATTATCATGTCCTTCGTATTATGTTCAGGATTCATTAATGCCATCTCGACCCGATGGCCCACTAAAGTTCCCCGTTGTGGTTGAGCCAAATGCACAAGAAAGTGTCGAATTTGAAAAGAGGTTCTTTTTATCTGAATCCAATATAAGAGCTCTCAAAGCATTGATCGTTGATGATCCATCATCAATAGTGCGAAATCCAACTACGACTGAGGTTGTTAGTGCAATTGTTTACAAATGTGCAGCAATTGCTGGTGCAAACATATCAAATGGTAATGATTCTTCGTCTCAAATGGGTTTAGTATCCGATTTACGAAAAACAATTCCACCTTCAATACAATCAACCTCCACAATCGGGAACATTCTCACCGCCTTCTCTACACCAATATATAACCTAGAAGACCTTAGGTTACCAAAATTAGTAGCCGATATAAGAAAGTCTAAACACGAGCTTTCCACCAGAGACAATTTCAAAGAAAACAAATGGGTATCAGAGATGCTTGAATATGCAAATAAAATTAATACAGGAATAGAGGATGACCAATTGTATCGTCAGAAGAGTTCTTCTCACGATGTGTATTGATGTAGTGGTGTATGTAACATTCCATTCCAAGATTTGGATTTTGGATGGGGGAGACCTACAAGAGCAAGCATAACAAGTACACCATTTAGCAATATGATTTAGTTGATGAATACACAAGATCAAAATAGAGGAATTGAAGTGTTTATTAACTTGAATCAACAACAAATGTTCATTTTTGAACAAGACAAGGAATTTCTACAATTTGCTAGTCCTGTTGGTGATAATAATGTTCACGAGGACAAAGAGAAATTATATTGCATGGAAGCTTTCTAAATTATTCTTACATGTGCATTCATGTCACAAGGAGCTTATAATTCAACAAGATTATAAATTTGTGTTAATTTTTATTTTATGGTATGCTGTTTATTTCGTGTAAAACCTCTTTGAATTTATCTACCATAAAAAAAATAAAAAAAATTATATGTCGAATTGTTTTGGGGAAAGAAATTATTCACATGAACTTTAGTCACATCAGTCTTATATTTCTTTAAAAATTTCAAATGTCATTCATTTGACCACAAAGTTCACACAAAAATTCCTCGAATGACTGAAGTTCATATAAGATTTTTACAACTTCACACTCATATTTAATAGTAGTAAATTTACAAATTCTTGTACATTGCGAATATAATTTAAAATTTAAATGATGTTCAAAAATCAACTACCTATCACCCTCTTTAATAACCTTTAAAGTGACACAACAATGCCAAAAAAATTTGTACTGTTATAGACTATACAATCTGTTAGTTAAACCTTATACTAATAACAATTCTTGTATCTTAAAAAAGGTTTTTTTTTTTTTAATTAACTTGTCAGATTCATTGTTTACTTTTTCTTAACGACATACATATATTACATATCTATCGTCTATTTTAAATTTAGGTGAACACTATTTACCTTATTTTTTTCAAGAAAAAAAGAGTGACTAAATGATGTTTGTCCTGAAAACACGTTTGTCTATAAAAAATTAAAAAAATTCAAAAACAACAACAAAAATTAAACAAAAACGACTCTAATTTACTTCATGGTCAAACATAATTTCAATTTACAAATAACAATTTTCACTCGTAAAACAATTTTTTTTTCTAGAAACAAAATGAAACATAGCCAAATGCCACCAAATAATGGGATCAAACTTCAAATTGAAGTTCACCCACAAAAGAACATTATAAGATAAAATGGTCCATAAACTTCTAGAAATATCCCCAAACACCCTTTATCTTTCATTCTTTCTCCCTTTTCTTCCTTACAAAATTTTTTCATCGTCTTCAAAATTCGATTCAGGCATCCAAATCTCCTTCAAATTCAGAGCAACTTTCAGTAAAAAAAATCAAAATCTGGCTGCAATGAAACGCTATATGAACTCATTTTCATGTATATTATTGTGTTGCATTTTTTTGTTGAGTTCGATATACATCACTAAAGCTGAAGTTATTACCCTTACAGGCGATACGTTTAATGATAAGGTAAATAAAACTTATTTTTGTTGATTTTATGTTGCTCGGACTCTTCAAAAATACTGTCGCACCCGTGTCGATTTTTACCGCCCTTGAGCAAGGGCGTTTCCACGTAAAATCCTTGTGCAGATTTTACTTTCAGTTATTTACTTTCTGCATTTATTTCAGTTACTGTTCTTGCTAAGTCAAGGGACCTGGTCCGTTGACGTATAGTGGACGCGTACAATCCATCAATAGTTTTCTCTAGCCATTTGCGTCCAGGAATTTCGATTTCTCAATACAGAAAGTCCAATAATTGTGTAGTCTTTTGCCTTTTGTCTTGGTATCCAGAGTAAAAAGAACATTGTAGCATCCTAGGCATATACAACATCGACAAAACAAAACGCAAGTAAGATATTGATTGTCGATATAAAAGGAAGTGACATTAGACCCAAGTGATGCATTTTAAAGTCGTGGGAGCCTAGGACCCAAAGTCAACAATACAAGCTATTACATACATGTTAAGAATTCATCACCAACTCAATTATTTACTTAAGAAAAATCAAGAAAAATCTAGAATATTCCGGAGGTGTAGAGAATTAAAGGAAGATCTCTAGAATGAATATTCTAGAAAGAATAGTTCTAGAAAAAGATAGTTAGGAATGTTCTAGAATAGAGTAGTATGTATCCCTCTAGATTCTTTCATCACCTCTTATAAATAGAGGTGGTCCATTTGAGTTGTATGCAACCAAGAAAGCAACCAAGCAAGAAACAAAGTAACAAACCAAGTAAGAAAGTAAGAGAGCAAACAAGAGTGAGTGCTCAAGTAAAGAGTATTGCTGAAGCAATCAACAAGTGTGATCAAGATTGTAAGACCAAAGCGGGTTCTTACTTTGATATAATAAAATTCAAGTTGTGAAAAATCAATTGTGCCCCGTCATCTCCAAACAAATAACATTCAACAATACATAGTTCAACAACTTTCACTTCTCGACTTGAACAAATAAACCTTCGAAACTTTCCACTTCCCAAATGATCACCGAGTCTTGTCAAAATCCTAATGATGAAAAAGTAATATCTTTTCTTATAATCTATGACCATAATGTACACTATGTCTCTTGTGTGTTACATTAAACAACTTTTTTCTCATGTATCTTTGGGTTCCACTAGAGCTGTATGTTCTATTTGCAGCAAGTCATGCTTCATCTCAAGGAAGTCATAGTAGACGGCTGTACGACTTGGAAATCACAACCTTCTTACTGAAAGCAATTAAAAAGAAATTTTAGAACTCTAAGACTGGCTCATTCGGAAACTGAAACTTGACCACTCGAGTTCTACAGTCTAATGATGCATAACATGCATGAAGCCAATCCATACCTAGAATGACATCAAAATCTACCATGTCTAACTCAACCAAATCAGCCATGGTGCTCTTGTGATTGATGGAAACAGGACAATCACGATAAACTCTTTCTGCTAATATAGAATCCCCAATAGGTATAGAAACACAAAAGGGTTCACAAAGTCTTTCAGAAAGAACATCAAACTTATTTGCAACATACGGAGTTACAAAAGATAAACTTGCTCCTGGATCTAACAATGCATACACATCAAAAGCAAAGACTTTGATCATACCAGTGACAACATT
>NW_006238943.1:1181443-1182512 GCF_000226075.1 Solanum tuberosum | reverse complement strand
TTAGGGCACTCTTTCATGAAGTGACCCTCTTGTCCGCACTTGAAGCAACCTGTCTGGCCTTGACGACACTTCCCTGGATGGACTCTACCACACCTAGCACATGCAAGCCCCCGGTTACTTCCTTGTGCTATACTATTCTGAGACTGTGCGGGTCCAGCTTTGAAGTTCTACGAATTCTATCCCGCGTACTCACTTTTATTTCTGGGTGTAGGTGTACTAACAGATGATGGAGCAGGTCCCTTTTGCCTTTGCTGAAAGGATGAACAGTTCGCATTACCTTTTTGTTTCCCGGACTCATTACTGGTCTTAGCTCTCTTATTTCTGAACTCTTCTTTGTCCCTCAACTTTTCTTCCTCAACTTGCTGCACATAGACCATCAACCTAGATATGTCCATGTCCTCAATAAGCATTGCAACCCTACCTTCCTTACTCGACAATCGAGACAGCCCAACAACAAATAAACTCATTCTATTCCTCATATCCGCAACCATCTCCGGAGCATAGCGGGATAGTTGGGTGAACTTCAAACTATACTCATGAACACTCAAAGACTCCTGCTTAAGTGTGAGGAACTCACGTACCTTGGCCTCTTTCAATTCTCGAGGAAAGAAATGCCCTAAGAAAGCTTCCCCAAAACAGGCCCAACTCGCAGGTGGTGCATTCTCAACTCTGCCCCCTTTCCACTGGTCGAACCAAGCTCTAGCAACATCCTTCAATTGATACGCAGCTAGTTCAACCTGCTTAGTATCTGCCACATGCATCACATCAAAAATCTTCTTCAACTCCTAAATGAAGTGCTCTGGATCCTCAGTAGTACTCGAACCCATGAAACTCGGAGGATTCATCCCCAAGAACTCACGGATCCTTGAAGTGTCAGCTCCTTCATGTCGAACTCCCCTATGCTGACCCATCTGATTGGCTACAGCTTGACTCAACATCCTAATTGCCTCTCTGAACTCGGCATTAGAAACTTCCCCTTGTGGGTGCACTCCCGGGGCATAAGGTAACTCTTGCTCATCAACATAACGTCTAGAAAGACGCCCTCTGCCAACTCTTCGTGGAGGCATGA
>NW_006238943.1:1180518-1180968 GCF_000226075.1 Solanum tuberosum | reverse complement strand
GAGGCTCACCACTGACTCTGGAGTGCTCAGCTGAATCAACGGCGTATAGGATGCTGATCCGGGGTACCTGTGTCTGCATCGTCATAAGATGCAGGCCAACTGGCATCAGTACATTGAATGTACGAGTATGCGAGCTGGAAAGCTAAACCACAACTTAAGCTTGAAAAGAGTACAAGAGAACACTTACCTTGGCTCTGTTCAACTCATGAATAACTGAACTCAATATATGTAGCAATAAGACGCATGCAATACATAAAGCTTGTAAGATTATTAAAACATGACATTCAAAATCATATTTATAATATCATAAAAATACCATGCTTCCTCTCAAAGTCTACTTGTGCAATACATGAATGAAGTCCCATACCCCCATCCACACTAAGCAAAACTTCTCGAGGAACCATGCCATTTCTACTGTGGGAGTTTCTCTAACCGACAAACCACCACTAT
>NW_006238943.1:1170413-1179792 GCF_000226075.1 Solanum tuberosum | reverse complement strand
CTCAGTCTTTGATTTCCCTTTGTGTTATTTAGCTTAAACAGGTTTTTAAAACCTTCAGTACAATACCAAGGAACATGCATGAGGAGGTGGGGAATAAAAGAGAAGTCTTAGCGTCCTTGGCGCTCTGCAAGGCGCGGAGCGCCAGCCCTTGAAGTTCAGAGGGGTCTTGCTGGCGCTCTGCTAGGCGCGGCGCGCCAAGGGGGACCTTTTGGGGCGCGCTGGCAGGCGTGACGCGCCACCCTCTTCCCCAGAAAACTCGACCTTTCTCATTCTTTTCTCCAACTCTAAACCTTCTAAACTTCAATGGTTTCAACCCCAACCACTTAGAATCATAACCCCTCAATTTACAATAGATTTCAACTCAAAACCACAACCGGAAACATGCCCAAAACAACAAGGGACTTCAACAACACAAACAACAACATCAACAACACAACCAACAACTTCAACAACACAACCAATCTTTTCTCAATAATAAAACGAGTGTGGCGTGTGGGGAAAGAGCAACCAACACTATGAACTCACATACCTAGTAGGGATCACCCCCGACGATATCCACGACGGAAACTTGCTTGATCTCCTCTTTCTCCTCTTCTTCTCTTCTTCACTCAAAAGCCCTAACTCTCACTCTTTTAAAAAAAGGACAAACTGATCTAAAAATCAGTCTAACACAACAATACAATCAAAACAATTGGCTAGGGGAAAGACCAAAATACCCTTACAATTTTCGGACAGATTTCCCTGCCAACTGCCCCAACTTCCAAAGGGCATAACTCACTCATACGAACTCGCAATGGAGCAAACTTGGTGGCGTTGGAAAGATAATTCCACGAGATTTGCAACCATAACTGGAACTACACCTAAATCATCCTGATCTAGAAGTTATGACTGCTCAAAGTTGGCCAAAAACTCACCTTTTTCCATACTTGGCCAAATTTCCAGATTTTTAAATCTTTCCAAAAATGACTATTTCCAATTCTAAGCCTCTTCATAATTATTTCAAATCGCTAGATGTTACATAATTAAACATCAATACAAGGTTCAGGAGCAGTGCGGAGCCAGGAATTTCACAAAGGATGTCCAGAAATAGCACAACAAAAGCTTTTTTCAAAAAGTAGAACTAGTGAGATTCAGACACACGAGCACTTCCTCATTCCAAGGAGGTGAAACACTAGGCTATAACAACTTGTTATGTTAAGGGCGTCCAAAATATGTTATTTAATCATTTCGAAATGCATTTTACTTGTATATACGGTATTTTTTTTTCCGACCAAGGGTGTCCAATCCTGATTACCATGTGGCTACGCCACTGTTCAGGAGTGTAAATATCTCAAAAGGTCATCTAGCTTTAAGGAATTATCTTGTAAAGTCATTCAAGTTTGTTTTGTATCAAAAAAATCACTTTAACTTTGAGTTTTTCCTTTTATAAAATCACTCAACCAAATTTACCTTTAAAAAAATAATTTGACATGATAAAACAAATAAATTGTTTTTCCTCAAATCTCAATTTGTTATGAACCAAGTCCATCCCAATGTAGATACTTATGTCATACAAGTTGTTATTGGGCCAAGAACGAGCAATAGGGCTAGGTTAATTTGGAATACGGGTTGAGAAGTGGGCATGAAACAGTTCCATCAAAAAGGGTAGTGATATGTGATTTTGGGATTATGCAAATTGTTGAGAAAAATGTGTAGTCTTCTCATCTCCCTTCTAATTATCTTCTACAATAGTTTTCTTTGTTAGTTCCGTTTTCCGTTGTAACTTCGAGTTTAAAGATTATAATATTTGAATGTTTCTATTGTGAAATTGGAGTTGTTACACAATCTTTTATATGTTTTTCTTCTTTTCTTTTACTATTTTTGTCTGCAATAATTACAAAGAAAAATTACTCCCTTTTCAAAAAAAAAAATTATAATTATGGATTGACGGATCGGATGTAAGATATGAATAATTTTTTAAATATTTTTAGTATAATAATAACAAAATAAATGTGATGAAAAGAAAAATGATTTCATTATCGTCATTATTTGTTGTCATAAGGTCCCTCAATAAAGTGTCGGTTATTAGCACAAAAGGAAATTTACCGCAATTAACAAAGAAAACATCTTCAGGAAGAATACTCCAACAAGGTTTCTCTCAAGTCTACCAACAGCTTCTTAATAAAAAGCATGAATACTCTTTTTAGAAATGTTGATTGAATTTTTTGTCCTTCGTTTATACACTCTGCTTAATGCAAATTGATACTAAGAAATGTAGGACTTTGATGTCAAATTGATGTTGCAATGTAATAGGGACTCTTCTTCACAAGTTTTGACCCCCTTGAAGGTCAAAGCTCTTTTTATTTAGTTTCTTGATTTTTTGCTTATCATAGAAATCATATTCTTTAACTGATATTTAAGTGTTTGATCTACTACTAAAATTTTATTTTAACAACTTATAAGGTGATTTTTTAATTTCAGGAGTAAACAAGACGTGATGCTTTTGTAGACAGTTGAATAGAACTTTAATTTAAATTGCGTCAATTCAAATAAGGTATGCACCATGTCTTTCTAACAATTTTCAATTCTTTTACATGAGTAATCTTATATATTTATAAAAGAGAACCTTTGGCCCGCCTACGGGGCGCCACCACAAACCAGAATTCTCTTTTTATTTATAAAATAGAACCTTTGGCCCGCCTACGTGGCGTTACCACAAACCAAAATTCTCTTTTAATTTATTTATTTCCAAAACTACCCTTCCCCTTTTATGAAAAGTTGTGACATTTATGAAAAATAGTGACTTTTATGAAAAGTTTTGACTTTAACTAGCCTTCCCCTTTCATGAAAAGTTGTGACATTTATGAAAAGTTGCGATTTTTATGAAAAGTTGCGACTTTAATGAAGAGTTGCGACTTTTATGAAAAGTTGCGACTTTAATGAAGGGTTGCGACTTTTATGAAAAGTTCCGACTTTTATGAAAGGTTTGTGACCTTTCCGAAGGGTTGCAACTTTTCCAAATAGTTGTAACTTTTCTGATAAAGCACAATAAACATTTGTTCACACTATCCTTTGTTGTCTATAAATAGAGGAATTTCCTCTCATTTTAAAACAAGTAAAATTATGAATCTCTTCTTCTTCTTCACAATTAAATATTTGGTTACTTTGCTTCTGTTGAGTGGCTCACTGACACCATTGCTTATGTTACAGATCCTGATATGTATTTTTACAGTCATTAATTTATGCTTATGTTATTAAGGATAAATGATAAGATGTAATAATTTTTATTTTCCTTTACATTATTAATGTTTGTTACTACGTAATCTTATATGTAAGATAATATAGTGTTTTCGTTTTAATAACTGATAGGTTTTAAGTATTATTTTATAAATTTCATGACACTATTAAATTCCCGCACGAAGCATGGATAATTTTAGTAGTTTTTAATAATTTGATTGTGTACTAATCAGTACGGACAAAAAGCTTTCTCAAGGACATTTGATTATTTTATATTTAATTAGATTCCATGTGGTTTATCTTTTAAATCAAAATAATCTCTTATTATAATTGCCTCAGTGATCTTTTCTATTGAACTTAATTAGTGCATTTTTGCATCAGAAGATTTTAATAAGTTAATGCATGTGTATTCTACAAAGTAGAACCTCTTTGATATCTTTTAGTTTGTTCATGACGAATGAAAAATTTAAGATCACAAAATTTAAAAAACACATACATTTTTAATTTAAAATTATAAATTTTGAAAATCTCTTTTTATTTCTTAAAATTTGTGCTCAAATAAGCTAGAACACTTAAATTGAGTGAAGTTGGTATATCAATTTTGCGATCATATGCTCTATTATATA
Source organism: Solanum tuberosum (assembly GCF_000226075.1). NCBI lineage: Eukaryota > Viridiplantae > Streptophyta > Magnoliopsida > Solanales > Solanaceae > Solanum > Solanum tuberosum. The sequence continues at coordinate 1,175,950 of NW_006238943.1, read as the reverse complement.
TATTGATTGTTGAGTTATTGTGATGTAGTAGAAAAGGACATGAGGCCAAGACAACACAAGTTGTACCAAAAGTAATTCATAAAATTTAATGGTTACCAATCAACTTACCTACCCCTCTTAATTACACATCAAAACCTAACGAAAATTAATGTGACAATTTTTTATTTATTTTTTATTTTTTAAAAAGAAGAAAAAGTCTTAAAGCTATTTTTTTCGGATATGTTGTAATTTATTTTTTGTATATGTAAAAAGAAGTTGGGCCATATATAATAAATTTTACAAGAAATTTAGTAAAAATAAATTTGACCATCAAAATAATAAATCCAAATTAGCCGTTGAATCAAAGAAGCCAAAAAAATATGTGTGAGAAGGATCAAATATATCCATATATAAAAGTTTTTTTTAAAAAAAAATTAAATTGATTTTTTTCACTTTTGTTAGAGGAAAAAGGGTATACATGAGTCATTTGTAAAACAATAGAGGTATATGTGAACCACTTTTTTTAAGGAGGGGTATATAAACTTCAAGTCACAAAGTTAAAAAGTATTTGACACCATTTTCTCTAGAAAAAAATAATACATGTGTTAGTTGTATGATATATATTTTTTATTTGTCGTAAAAAAAAGTTATATTATATATTTTATTTAATATTATTTTAATACATAATAAACCATGGCATCAACGAAACAATATTAACACAGCCTCAAAATCAAATTAAGTCATCCTCACTCAAAGGAAATGCACCAGCAACTGTCATTTTTTTCTCCTTTCAATAGTAAAACTTTTCAAACAACAAGAAGACAATGATAAGTTGAAGCAAATTCATTAGTTTCTCAATTCAATAATTGAAGCAAGAGAGTATGGATAATTTATTAGGGATGTAGAAAGGGGGGTTAGGTGGGGGACTCAAAAATAAAAGAGCTTAAAATGATAGATTTCTACCCAGCTCATTATAGCGTTAAAAGGGACCTACCATATCATAAATATGTTTACCAACATAAGAATAACTACCACATAAGAAGCGTCCATAGTCCTAATGTTCAATCCAACATAAGAATAACTACCACATAAAGATTCAACAACTTTCCCTTCTCGACTTAAGCAAAGGGACCTTACAAAAAATTTCACTTCCCAAATCATTGTTGAGCCTTGCTAATGTTTCAAAACTTTTTTCTAAAACTTTCAATTTTTCTTCTGTTAATAGTACTATTGGTATATTTCTTGCCACCGAAGCCACCTCCAGCCCTTCTTGTTATCAAACGAATACTATCTACACCTCCTACCAATACAACGAGCAATCACGCTATGCGTATACTCAGGAAACTGAGTTGAAGCATAAACAACCATGGTCTTGTCCACATCCGGCCTTTGGGTACATTAGAGCTTGATATTCCCTTTGCAGCAAGTCATGTTTATCTCAAGGAAGCCACAGTAGACAGCTCTACAACTTGGAAATCACAACCACCTTACTAAAACCAATTAAAAAGAAGTTTTAGAACTCTTGGCCAATCCACATATTGGCCAATATTATTTTATAAATTCCATGATACTATTAAATTCCCGCGCGAAGCGCGAGTAATTTACTAGTTTTTAATTGATTGTGTACTAATCAGTACGGACAAAAAGCTTTCTCAAGGACATTTGATTATTTTATATTTAATTAGATTCCATGAGGTTTATCTTTTAAATCAAAATAATCTCTTATTATAATTGTTCAGTGATCTTTTCTATTGAACTTAATTAGTGCGTTTATGTATCAGAAGATTTTAGTAAGTTAATGCATGTGTATTCTACAAAGTAGAACCTCTTTGATATCTTTTAGTTTGTTCATGACAAATGGAAAATTTAAGATCACAAACTTTAAAAAACACATACATTTTTAATTTAAAATTATAAATTTTGAAAATCTCTTTTTATTTCTTAAAATTTGTGCTCAAATAAACTAGAACACTTAAATTGAGTGAAGTTAGTATATCAATTCTGCGATCATATGCTCTATTATATATATTGATTGTTGGGTTATTGTGATGTAGTGGAAAAGGACATGAGGCCAAGACAACACAAGTTGTGCCAAAAGTAATTCATAAAATTTAATGGTCACCAATCAACTTACCTACCCCTCTTAATTACACATCAAAACCTAACGAAAATTAATGTGAGAACAAGAAGACAATGATAATTTATTAGGGATGTAGAAACAACAAGAAGACAATGATAAATTGAAGCAAATTCATTACTTTCTCAATTCAATAATTGAAGCAAGAGAGTAAGGATAATTTATTAGGGATGTAGAAAGGGGGCCCTAGGTGGGGGACTTAAAAATAAAATAGCTTAAAATGATAGATTTCTACCCAGCTTATTATAGCGCTAAAAGGGACCTACCATATCATAAATATGTTTACCAACATAAGAAGCGTCCATACGCCTGATGTTCAATCCAACATAAGAATAACTACCACATAAAGATTCAACAACTTTCCTTTCTCGACTTAAGCAAAGGGACCTTACAAAAAAATTTCACTTCCCTAATCATTGTTGAGCCTTGCTAATGTTTCAAAACTTTTCTAAAACTTTCAATTTCCACTTGCAGCAAGTCATGTTTATCTCAAGGAAGCCACAGTAGACAGCTCTACAACTTGGAAATCACAACCTCCATACTAAAACCAATTAAAAAGAAGTTTTAGAACTCTTGGCCAATCCACATATTGCAATTACAGACCAGCACACACATCTCTATATATATACCTGTACGTGAAAGATTTCTCTAGACAAATAATGAAATACTATTGTTTAATTTGACTAAGAAAGTGAATACTGAAAGTGAAGAAGTTTAAAATTCAAAATATCATATATGGCTCATAATTGATTTTTTTATATTTTACAATTTTGTACTGTTTGGAATACCAAATTAAGAATACCTGCATCATTCAGCTTTTCTTCCTTCATTCTATTAAGCTCTTTACTGTCTGGGATGCCAAGCTGATCTTGCCGAGCCAGATTGCCAAACGCTTTAAATGATATCTTACCACTCTCACAGAGACTTCACCTCTACAGCTACATATCTGCATATCATGAGAAGTAAAACATATCTTTTTATGCTAATCAAATTCCAGATGAGAAGGTTAATAATCATCCCAGGCTTAGGTTAAAAGAAAAGACGGAAATGCAAAACAACGGAAGAAATTAGCATCACATGACTGCTGAAATGGGACTCAAGCTATTGCTATCATTTTGGAAAAACCTACGGTTACATTTGTAACAAAACGAGCAATCTAACTGAGACAACAATTGGATGCTTCAGAAATCCTGATAACTGAGACAACAAATTTCACTCCTCAAAATCTCCCCTGTTTCTTATACATTTTACATAGCATTAATAGTTTTCTCTAACCATATGCGTCCAGGAATTCCGATTTCTCAATACACAAAGTCCAATAATTGTGTTATCTTTTACCTTTTGCCTTGGTATCCAGATTAAAAAGAACACCATAATAGCATCCTAGACAAAACAAAACGCAAGAAAGATATTGATTGTTGGTATAAAAAGAAGTGACATTAGACGCAAGTGATGCATTTTAAAGTCGTGGGAGCCTAGGACCCAAAGTCAACAATACAAGCTATTACATACATAGTTCAACAGCTTTCACTTTTCGACTTGAACAGAGAGACCTTCAAAACTTTTCACTTCCCAAATGATCACCGAGCCTTGTCAAAATCCTAACAATGAAAAAGTAATATCTTTCCTTATAACCTATGATCATAATGTCAATGTCTCTCTTATGAGTTACTTAAACAATTTTTTTCTCATGTACCTTCGGATTCCATTAGAGCTGTATGTTCCATTTGCAGCAAGTCATGCTTCATCTCAAGGAAGCCATAGCAGACGGTTGTACGACTTGGAAATCACAACCTCCATACTGAAAGCAATTAAAAAGAAATTTTAGAACTCTAAGCCAATCCCCGTGTTACAATTACAGACCACAGTGGCGTAGCCATCCTTGTTCGTCGGAATATTATACTATATATACTAGTAAAATGATTAACAAAGTGGCTAAATAACATTGTTTGGACACCCTTGACACAACAATATGATGTAGCCTAGTGATTTCAAGCGCCTTGAAAAAGTAAAGACACACAAATTTAAAGTGTTCGTGTGTTCGAATCTCACTTAGTAGCAATTGTTTTTTCACATTTTAAGAAGAGCAGGTTCACTTTAGCACTTGGACACCCTTCGTGAAAATCCTGGCTCCACCACTGACAGACCACACACTGTATATTTATAGCTGCACATGAATGATACTCTAGACAAGTAATGAAATATTCTGGTTCTATTTGACTACAAAAAGTGATTTCTAAGCTTACTGCCAAGTGAAGAAGTGTCAAATTCAATATATCATATATGGCTCACAAGCAATTTTTTATGCTGAAGAAACTAGAAGAACAAAGCAATGTGAAGGGAGTCAAGCTGCCAATTCATCTCAATTAATCAAGAACTGAAGGCTTCTCAATTTTTCACCCTCTAGCATAGTCATAATACATCATGATACGTCTATTCGTTTATTAGCCTTAGATTCATCTCTGATGTGAATCGATTGCATTTTTCTGAGCAATCATGATTTTAGTTGACTGAAGTTTAAGAACAACGAAGGCAAGATCGAACAACTACAGCAATAACAGATATGTGTACCTACATGACCTTATACCCTTGAGGGAGAAGAGAGGTTGTTTTCGAAAGACCCTCAACACGAGAACAAGTTTGAAAGAAGAGCAAGAGAAAGAAAAATACTAACAGACTGTTAAATTGCAGAACAGAAAGTAAGGAGAAGTTCTGAAAGAAAAGTTCTGTTCATACTGGTGTAACTTAGACATGTTCTTTTTATATCCTAACAAATAGATGTGGTGGTTTCCATTTTCTCCTCGTACGTATACATTCCAATGGATGATTGGTGCATATTCTTTCTTCTTATGCTTTCATGAATATCCCCAGCCTAAATAAATATTTTTCTTGTAGATTGGCATTTTATTCATTCTATTAAACTCTTCACCGTCTGGGATGTCAAACTCATATTGCCGAGCCAGATAGCCATACACTTTAATGATATCTTACCACTCTCACAGAGACTTCATCTCTGCAACTACATATCTGCATATCATGATGAGTAAAATTATCTCAATTCATACCTATACTAGATTTCTTTTACAATGTTTCAATGCAAATATAAAGATTTCATCCTGATCTAAATATGCTTCCTCGACTTTACAGAGGCAATAGATTGGTCAAAAAGATCACAGAGAAAAACAATGAAGAAACAAGCATAGAGAAGTGTAATGACCCTAAAGGTCATTTTTGGAAATTTTCATAAAATGACCGTTTTACCCCTCCCGATAGTTGCCCCGAGTCCTAATTGTTGTATTTTCGAAGTTGGTTTGAAGGAAAATTGATGAAAAGTTGAGTTTTTGGAAAGTTGAGTTTTTAAGAGTTAAAGTTTGGTTAAAAGTGCTATTTCGAGTCATTTGGAGTTTCGAGACTCGAATCG
>NW_006238943.1:1150957-1167492 GCF_000226075.1 Solanum tuberosum | reverse complement strand
GATTCGGCTTAGTATTTTTCTTTAGCAGATTGAGCTTCGGGACATACTCGAGAGGTAGCGGTTCATTCCAGACGTGCCCTTGAGTTATCTTTACTTTCAGTTTTGTTCTATTCGAGAACTATACTCTGAGACTTGTATATTTTTATTCGAATTCTATATTTAGAGGTTTGTACATGTGACAGCCAAATTCTGGGTAGTGTTGAGTCTTAATTAAAGTCTTCCGCTTATTTATTATCTTTTATTCTCGTATTTCTACTCCTCTATCGTTGTGGTTGGGTTAGGCTGACGTGTCCGGTGGGAAATGGACACGTGCCATCACATCCGAATTTAGGGTGTGACAAGAAGTAACCAAAAATCAAAGATACTAAAGAAATCGAATAACTTATATCTATAGGAGTACCACTCATTTTAATCATTACAAGTTCTTCCAATCAACATTTATGGTGGAAATCGAAGACCAGCTTACTTGGCAAGCTGTCTACATTCTATTATGAGTAAATTTTAGGTTTAGCAAACATAAAAATCATATTTGTATGTTATAACTATAGTTTGCATAATTGTGCTCCATAACAAACTTTATGTTTGCTATGGAGCATCAGATTTGTATAAATCGCTGGCAGGAGCATCAGATTTGTATAAATAGCTGACAGACCTCTCGTTTGTATAAAAGCACAACGATTGTGTATATGTATATATCGGTTAGATAATTGTATATGTAACTACTATGTAAATGTATCCCTGATTGTGTTTGTATATCTGCATAAAATTTGAATTTGTATACAATTGAATCAAAATAAAACATTTGTATATCAAATCTTTCTCTCTCGATTTATACAACACAAATTATACATTGTATTTGTATAAAGCGAGAAAGAGAGAAGGGCAAAAGAGAATTGGTAGGGAAATATCTGTATTTGTATAATTATAAGTGTATAGAACGAAAATATATGTATTTGTATTTGTATTTGTATATACAGTTTTTTCTTTCTTTATACCAACACAAACGCAATTTATACATTTGTGTTTATATAAAATGAGAGAGGCGAGGGAGAGTGACGAGCGAGATCTGGGAGAGTGACAAGTGAAATTCTCTGGGGAGAGAGGTGATGACAAGTATTTACTACGAATTACAATTAAATAAAACTGTGGTTATAACATTTAATTTGAATTAATAGTTTACTGTTTTATATAATTTTCCCTTCTACTATTGAAGTGAAGGGTTCAAATAACCTACTGAATAGTATCTTCTTTTTCGTATTCCCTTTTTCTCTTCAAATGTAATATGGAAAAATAAATTACTTAGAATTTAAGTAATATATATTCACAAACGATATAAATATTTTTTACGCCATCCAATTATATTAAGTTATAATATATGATTTGTCTTATTTGTAATCAAGGTTTAAAAAAAATTACTCATAAATAACCTTTAAACAAAATATTATACTAGTACGGATATTTTTTACATCGTTAGTGAATATTAATCAAATCCAACCTACTATGGCATATCGAGTTTAGTTAATATTATGTTAGTGTAAGCATTTTAATATTATATTAATTTGCACCTTTGACAATACATTAACAATTGTTTTTTATTTGTTGGAGCATTCTCTATTTCATTACTGCAACTTTAGGCATTACTTCCTAATTACTCACTTGTGTTAATCAATGTCTTTAGGCATTATTACCCTTTATTTGATGGTTACAAAACGTTGGTCATTGGAGGTTACTGTTAGTGGCAGAAGGTGGTCAACCATGACCACTAATTCTTTTTCATTCAATCTTCGTTATCTCATTCTTTATTCCTCCATTATACCTTATAACCTATGTAACTTCTAATACCATTTATCTTCATTATTTACTACCCCACTATCTTCCTATTCATTGCTAGGAAGACATCCGCAACTATAAATAGTGGTGGTCTTCATTTGGTTGACACACAAGAAAAATACAGATCCGAGTGCATAAAGTTTGTTCAAAAAGAGAGTTTTTATTAATTGAAGGGAGATGTTCTTTTTGTGGAGCTTTAGACTCGACTCTTGTCTAGAGTTTGCTGAGTTACACTTTGTGGTTAGGCTGTTGTATCATGAAAGGAACAAATCAAGAGGACTACTGCTAGACCGGTGAAAAACATTTGCTTCCGTGGGCTTGAATCTCCTTAAAGAGAGTGACATATCCACGCCTCAGTCTAAAGAGATTTATTTCTTTATTTTTATTTTCAATTGTAATCTTGTAATTTTGTTATTTTGTAATTTTTCACTATCATATTATAACTAAAATCTGTCCAGTCAATTGGAACAGATGAGTGGACAATTAATTAGTTAACTATAATAATTTTTAAATGTTAATTAGGTAAGTTTTTCTAATCAATGATGATCAATTGTGTCGTTACCTCTCTACCTTCGTAGCAGGGTAAGGTCTATGTACATTTTATTATTTTCAAATCACATTTTATACGTAGACCTATATTGAATATGTGTTATTGTAATGAAATGTGCTGTTTATGAAAAATATTGAACTCCGTATTTAATTTATTCATGAGGAACCATAACTACTTAAATATTATTCGCTTTTTTAGTTTACGAGACAAATGAATTTTGAAAGGTCAAATCTTTTAATTTTGATTTTTTTTTGCGGTAAAATTTACTTATCTAAAATTAGTTAAAATTTAGATACTTTATCTCAGTTGATAAACACCCTGTACCTCCACTAAAAACATGAATTTGAGTCATTAATGAAACAATAAAATGAGTTCTCTGAAAAAAAGATAAATAAAAAACTTAATTTGTTTTTGATGTTTCGAGTCCAAATCGAATGAAATAAAGTTCTGTTTAGTATTGAGAGCTAAAAATAATACACGATATGTATTTTACACATAGATTATTAACACATACTAATTAGAATGCATTCTCACCACATTAAATTACTTAATTATAATAAATTTACATGATTTGATGCCAACATTAGAATTAGGGGCGTTCATGGGTCGGTTTGGATCGGTTATTGGTCAAAACCAAAACCAAACCAACTTAATAGGTTTTAAAATTATCAAAACCAAACCAAGCCAAATATAATATACATTTATCGGTTTGGTGTTATCGATTTCGGTTGGTTTGGTTCGGTTATTCGGTTATTAACCATACACAAAAATAAAAGAAACAATTCATTCAAAATAGTGAAAAAAGGTGACAACAATCCATTCAAAACGAAAAATAGTTAGAATGACTTAAATTGCTAAACTTTCAATCACTAAATTTACTATCAATAAAACTTTAAAATTCACTATATTGGCCTAGAAGGAAGAGACAATAACATTTTCAGTTCCACAAAGGATTGTCATAGACACTCATATACATGAAATCAATAAGATAAATGTTTTCATCTTAGGCATTTTTGCTTTCAATAAGTAAATTATAAAGAGATTTTAATGAAAATGTATGTAAGATCTTTAAAGTTGTTTATAAAAAAAATATATTAAGTATGTATATTAATAAAATATATGTATATAATTCATCGGTTCGGTTCGGTTATTTCTTCGGTTTTTTCGAATAAAACCATAACCAAACCAAATACTATCGGTTTTTAAAAATCTAAAACCAAATCAAACCCAAATAAAATTGGTTTTCTTTTATCGGTTTGGTTCGATTTTTTGGTTTGGATCGGTTTTATCCAAATCGTGAACACCCCTAATTAGAATGTACTTCCCTTAAAATTGTCAATTTAGTGAGTTCCGAGCTCCGATACAAATTAAAAAGTTGGAAAAATTAAGGATGCCATCTCAAGCTTATAGGGTAGGCCGGTAAAAATGAATGGGCTTTGGGGCTAATATTGACTTTTTAATATTTATTTAGTAGGGAAAATAGGAAAATCACGTGGAATTATATGGTGTAGAATTAAATAATTAATGAAGTCATCTTGACTAATGACGTGGAAAATATGAGGGTGGGCCCACATTCTCATTTTTTCTCCTAATGGCCGGTGTGCGGAGCCACCTTATTGTCAGGGGTTCATCCCAACCCCCTTCAGCAGAAAATTATACTATTTATACATGGTTAAAATAATCTTTAAGTATATATAGTAAATCAAACCCCTTTCGACTACTTCGTATGTCTATTTCTTCAGATTTTGAACTTGCTTATTGAAAATCCTAGCCAGCTGATGACATCATCAATTGTCCTATAGGCTTAGGGTAAGCTGACGTGTACTAAGAATTATTGACATCTCTTTACACAAGTTAAATAATTAGTCTAGTAATTAAGGTGTTGTGAAAATTCTTAGAGGTCATTTGTCCTAGTCTTACACCCCTACTAGCTTCAAAATTTTATTTATTACTAGAATTTTTTTTCCTGCAATCATTGACAGTAGACACCCCTGAATAGTTCCACATAATACTTAATTATTAAATCAAAAATATAAATAGCAGTTACAACTTTTAATATAAAACACAAAAGAATCACACACAAAATAACATTCTTCTTCTTACCCTCTTCAACAAGGAAACAATATAGTATTTCAGTATTTAACAAAGGAGAACAATTCAACCCCCAACATGCATTCAAGGATAATAAGAAATCAACAAATACAAAGTTTAATCATATGTAAGTTTATTTTTCAAATCCTTAAGTTTCAATGTATATAAAGTTCTTTCTCTATTATGCAATAATTGTTTATTTCTTTGGTACTGAGTAATCAAAATAACAATAACTTAATTTCTCAGTTTTGACATCAACATGCTTAAATCAAATATCCATCAAACATTTCGGTAGATTTTGTTAGTGTGTTTTTTGTCAAATAATAATAAGAAAATGACATTAGGGACAAAACATGTTTTCATGTCTCTTACTCTTGAACATTAGTTTGAAACAAACTGTACACTAGCAATAAAATAAAGTTTGAAATCATCAAATCTATTTTTTGACATGATTTCTTGAATTAATATTTGTGTAATTTAAAATCTGTCACTTAAAATAAAATAAAAATTATCTCTTTTTTCTTATATCTACTTCAAAAAATTAAATGTTTCTTACTTTGTATAGTGATTTTTCCTGAATAATATATTCATATTTTGATTTATTATTATTTATTTATTTTGTTTTGTAAGAATTTTTTCTAACTTTTTCTTCTTTGTTTTGCAGTAATGTTGAATTGTAAAATTTATGTGCTATTGTAAGTGTTTTAATTTTGTGTTGATAGATTTTTTATAAATGAAATACTAAATTGACATGTCATATTGTTCTCATATATAAAAATCTAGGAAAATGATAAGTATATTTTTTTAATTTTAATTAAAAAATAAATAAGAAGAAGATAAAATCGGAAAGAAACAAAAAAAATAATTAAAAATATATGGCTAAAATAACTAATTATATTGACCAATATGTGTTTATGCTTCTTAAATTAATATTTATTTATGCTTATTAGTTTTGAAAGAAGTTCCTTTGTAAATTTTATACAAATGAATACATTAATAAAAAAAACAGTTTTATAACTCTCCATTACTCATCTACTACTACACAGTCCTAAAATCAATAAAAAATCATGAAATATGAAAAAAATTAACTAACAAAATTTTTTAAAAATAATGAATTGAAAAAGTAGGAAAGAAAAAAGAAGATCAAAATGGCTGTGAATCACCCATTTTTAATAAATAAAAAATAAATAATTCTAACTCTTATCAATGAAATAGCAAAAAATGCACATGTTCTCAATTTCCTCAAATAAAGCAAAACAAAAAAATTATAAATTTCAGTTGCATAAAGCCAAACAATTAGGAAGTTATTAACATGATAATATTATTTTAAAATATTATAATATTGTATTTATTTAAAAAATTAAAATTAAAAATAAAATATAGTGGCGGTTAAACATTTTTCAATTAGTGGTATTTAAAATTTATTTTAATATTACCATTTAATTTTGAGTTATGGATGGATGGTAATAGTTCCTAAAATATAGGTAACTAACTTTTTAAAAAAATATTAACTATTTAAAACATAAAATAAAAAAATCAAAATGTAATTACATCGGAATAGATCATGAAAATTTTATTTTTCTTTACAGTTTTTTTTATCATATTTTAAAGTTTCTTCTATAGTTATTTTATTTTTCTGTATTAATTATATTTTTTAGTATTTTATTAAAACTTATATTTCCACAATTCTTTAATCATAGTGATGATTAACTATTTAGTCTAATTTGAGTTTTTATTTACGCGAGGATTTATAAATTTTATAGTACATAAATTGCATAAGCCTTTTGTTTATGCTATTAAATTAAAATGTGTTTATGCTTATTAGTTTTAAAAGGAGTCTCTTTGTAAATTTTATATAAATGAATACGTTAACGAAAAGAATAAAAAATATTTTTATAACTCCCCATTATCCATACATTACTACACAGTCATATAATCAATAAAAATATGTGTTAATAACATTTTATTTTTCAGTATTTATTTTAAATAAAAATAAAATAAAAAATCATGAAATAAATGATTATGATTATTTTAAATAATTACGTCAAATTAAAATATGTTTTAAGATTTTTTTCGATACATACCTCATGTTTAACCATATTATCATAAGTATTTAAATACTTTATTTTATCAGTTGATCTTTTAACTAATCAAAAAAATATAAATCACGAACTAAATATACAAATTACTTAAAAAGAGTCATACACATTTAGTTATTTATTAACAGTTATATTTGTTTATGCTTATTAATTAATATTTGGTTATGTTTATTAGTTTTAAAAGAAGTCCCTTTATAACTTTTATATAAATGAATACGTTAATGAAATATTTACATAAAGATAATTACTTCAAAATCTAAATATCGTATAGGTAGATAAAGAAAATTAGGAAACTCTTATTATGAAAAGTGTAAAACAATTTATTTGTTTTATTAAAGGAGTCACTTAGAGTAGTTAGTTAACTTCTTGAAAGTTAGTTAATTAACAGATTGATAGTTAGTTAGGATTAGTATAGTTAGTTAGAATTAGTTTCCTTTTAAGTTCTATATAAGTGTACTCATAAGTTTTATTTTAAAAAAAACTGAATAAAAAAATTACAAGGTTATTCTTTCTCTCAAGTCATCTTCATTTTCTTCTTCTCTTCTTCTTCTTCTTCTCGTCTCATCTTGATAGATCAGATCTGTCACATTAATACGATTTCATGGTATCAAAGCATGCTGAAGTTTGGATACTACTTGTAGGAAATGAACTTCTAACTTGTTTTGCATGAGGGCATACAGTACACTTATTCAAAGTATTTGCTATACATTCAGATTTTACTACTATAAGCTTGTTTAGAGACATTATAGACGCATGCCCTAGTCGTTTGTGCCACAACTCCACATCTGTAGGCATCTGATCAGAATGACCATCTTTCACAGCAAGAACACATCCACTATTTTGAGGCTGAGGCTGAGGCTGCTGCACCTTTGTACTTCCAGTTAGAATATACAACCCATTCTCTTCTCTACCAATCTCCCTCACCATTCCATTGGAGAGATCCTGAAACAGACAAAAATTCGGAAAGAAACTCACTGAGCATCCTAATTCTTTTGTGAGTTTTGACACAGACATCAAATTGAACTTGAACTGTGGTAAATGCAACACATTAGTCAAGGATGTCCTTGCAGTGATATTACTAGAGCCAGCATGAGTAACTTTAGCAACAGCTCCATTAGGCAAATAAACTCCCCTAGACACTATCGCAAGCTTATCTAACAGGTTGACATCTGCTACCATATGATTGGTAGCTCCAGTGTCTATTATCCATTCCTATAAGTTTTTAATTGAATAAGTATTGGACTGACTCATACCTGCTAAGTTTGCTGAGGAGTTTGCAGAAGTGTTGTTGTCATTCATGTTCTTCAATAGACTCACAATCTGACTATATTGCTCCATGGTAAAAGGATACAACCCCATTTCAGACTCTCTATTCTGTGAAGAAGACTCAGCCTTGTATTCCACTCTTTTGCCTTTGTAATCTGCCTTATTTCCGTCAGCCATATTCTCAAAAGGATCACCCATCATATCATATTGTTCAGAATCCTGCAACTGACCGGTAACCACATTATGAGCCCCTGCATTTGGGTGATAACCACTACCTCCTGCCTGTGCCCCTTTCTTTCTGAATTTGTTAAAGTCTGAGGGATATCCTACTAATTTGTAACACACTTCCTTAGTATGTCCTTTCATTTTACAGAATTCACACTGCACAATGTAATTCTTCTTGTATCTTGTAGAGCCATTTCTTGTAAACATAGCCATATCCATATTACTACCACTTGATGCAGGACTTGCCCCTAGAATTCCAGAGTTAGCAGCTACATATTTTTGTCCTTCATCACTAATTACCATTCCATACGCCTGATTCACTGATGGCATAGGACTCATGAGCAAGATCTGACTTCTTGCTTGATTATAAGAGTCGTTCAGTCCCATAAGGAACTGGAACAATTTTAACTTCTGCAAGTGCACTACAAACTCCTTTGATTTTTCACAATTACAACTGGGACTTGGAACAAGAGCTTCAAATTCTTCCCACAAACTTTTTAGTTTAGAGAAATATGCAGAAACTGAAGCAGTACCTTGACTCAATGTAGCAATTTCCTTGTGAAGATTGAAAGTTCTTGAACCATCAATCTTGTTGAATCTTTCATACAGATCATCCCATACTTCTTGAGCATGAGAGGCATACATTATACCTCCTAGCAATCCTTTTTCCACAGAATTCATCAGCCAAGACAATACCACATCATTCACTCTTTCCCAGTGACTCCACATTTGTTCTGGAAACACTTCTTTCTTACACGAACCATCCACCATTCCCAATTTGTTCCTTCCCAGTAAAGCTACTCTCATTGACCTATACCAAATTGAGTAATTTTCAACTCCCGTTAATTGAAACGAAATGATTTGTGTACCACTTACATCAGCAGGGGAAAGAAACAGTGGATGATTATAGTCAATCCCAGTCTTCTGACCAGATTCAGATGGTTGTGGCTGTGTAGATTGATCTTCTTCCACCGCCATTGAAGCTTACAAAGAATTCTCAATTCCTTCTCACCAAACTTAAACAACTTTCGATCAAACGTGCGGATCGATTCTTTCAACCAGCTTAACCAGTTGCCGATAGCTTTGATACCATGAAATCGTATTAATGTGACAGATTTGATCTATCAAGATGAGACGAGAAGAAGAAGAAGAGAAGAAGAAAATGAAGATGACTTGAGAGAAAGAATAACCTTGTAATTCTTATTATTCAGTTTTTTTTTTGTTTTTTATTTTTTGTTTTGTTTTGTTATTTTCTTTCTTTTTTTGTTTTTTTTATTTTTATTTTTTATTTTTAATTTTTTAATTTTTTTAATTTTTATTTTTTTAATTTTTTTATTTTTTTATTTTTTATTTTTTTTATTTTTTAAATTTTTAGTAAGTTCAAGTTTCAACAAAGTCAACAGGATCATTCTTTGTTTATTAAGAAAAGCACAGAAGGCATCACAATAGTTCTTGTTTATGTGGATGATATGCTTATCACAGGTGATAGTCTAAAGCTGATCAATGAGACCAAAGGGTGCTTACAACAAGCATTCAAAATGAAGGACTTAGGAGAGTTGAAGTATTTTCTTGGTATTGAGTTTGCTAGATCAAAGGAAGGTATTCTAATGCATCAAAGGAAGTATGCATTAGAGGTGATTTCTGAAATTGGTCTAGGAGCTGCAAAGCCTGCTATGACTCCTATGGATGCAAATATTAAGTTAACATCAAAGGAATATGATGATCATGTGTTCAAAACACAAGCAGAACCTATGGCTGATCAAAGGTCTTATCAGAAACTTATAGGTAAACTTCTATACCTCACTATGACCAGACCTGATATCTCATTTTGTGTACAGACTCTGAGTCAATATTTACAAGCTCCTAAACAGTCTCATATGGAACCAGCACTTAGAATAGTGAAGTATCTGAAAAAAGAACCAGGACAAGGAGTCTTACTGTCTAGCAATGAGAACATAAAGGTATCAGCCTATTGTGATGCAGATTGGGCTGCATGTCCAAATTATAGGAAGTCAGTAACTGGATATGTAGTTAAGATAGGAGACTCTCCTATCATTTGGAAGTCTAAAAAACAAACAACTATCTCCAAGAGCTCAGCAAAAGCTGAATACAGAAGCTTGGCTTCAACGGTGGCAGAGTTGGTATGGATAATTGGTTTAATAAAGGAGATTGGTGTAGAAGTTACTCTTTCAGTTAATGTTTATAGTGACAGTAAGGCTGCTATACAAATAGCAGCAAACCCAGTCTATCATGAAAGGACTAAACACATTGAGATAGATTGTCATTTCATTAGAGAAAAGGTTATGCAAGGAATGATTTCTACTAAGTATATTCCTACAAATGAACAGCCTGCAGATTTGTTAACTAAAAGTTTGGCCAGAATGCAGCATGAAGTGTTGAGTTCCAAGTTAGGTATTCAAAACATTTTTAGAGTACCTAACTTGAGGGGGAGTATTAAAGGAGTCACTTAGAGTAGTTAGTTAACTTCTTGAAAGTTAGTTAATTAACAGATTGATAGTTAGTTAGGATTAGTATAGTTAGTTAGAATTAGTTTCCTTTTAAGTTCTATATAAGTGTACTCATAAGTTTTATTTTTTAAAAAACTGAATAATAAGAATTACAAGGTTATTCTTTCTCTCAAGTCATCTTCGTTTTCTTCTTCTCTTCTTCTTCTTCTTCTCGTCTCATCTTGATAGATCAAATCTATCACATTAATACGATTTCAGTTTTCTATTTCTATTTATGCATAAATTTCTTTTGACAATATAACTTTTTTCCTTCTTCTTTGGATGTGACTTTGTAGTTGTTGAGACAAAGTCACTATAATCAACTTCATACTTAGAATTAACACTATCAGTGAGATTTGATATATAGATATAGCAACTTTTTAAGCATTAAAATCTCTTATCAATAATTATTGCAAACCATTAGTTTTTGATGATTTTTTTTCCTTTTTTCTTTATTTATAACTTTCAATGATTTGAAGTTTTTATTTGCAGGATGATTGGTGTTTAATTCCCTGGATTTGAATCTTTATTTTTTATTTTTTATTTTAATATATTGTTAAAGTTATTATGTATACATATTTAATGTGAAGCATTTATTTGATAATATTATTTAATAATAAGTTAAATTTTAAAATTGTCAATAAATTAATATTTAAAATTACATTTATTAACTAACCGCGCAACGCGCGAGCACAATAGTAGTTATTTAAAATTGAAATGAAGTTTAATTTTTACAGCAAAGTTGGAAAGCGAAAATAATTTTATACAATATTTTAAAATTGTGTGCGCCTAGCACAAAGCGAACAATACAAGCAAATTAAAAGATTCAACGATTTTCCCTTCTTGGTGCGGATTTTAGAGATCTAAATTGCCATATGCGTTGACCCCTTCCCCCCGCCCTCCCCCCCAAAAAAAAAAAGAATTTGGAAGATAATTTAATATTCATAAAGATATAACACTTTAGCTTAATTAGGAGCGGACACACCCTATATGCTTCATCTATGGAATATATTAACATTCCATAAGAATGGCTAGCATGATTATATACTAGTTCCATTTCTGTGATCGCTTTATTCATATGAAACAAAGCTTTTTTATGCTTCCAAGCTCTTTTTCTTATGTTATGCAAAGATCTTTGCAAAAATTTCATTTTTTATTTCTGGTTATGCAAAAGCATGTATTTTGCCTTTCGGCCAATATGCCCAAAGATATTTCGGTCATAAAATATTCAAAATATTTTTTAAATTCCCTATAGGTACTCAGTATTTTTTTTTAATAATGTTCTAAATAGAGTATATGTAAGTATAATAGGTAGTAAAATTTATGATATGTAATAAAAGTTCGCGTGTATACCTTTCTTCTCTTTTGTCGATGAATAGTCCTATCACTACCGCAGTAGTTCTCCTTTCAGGCCATGAACAGTTTTTCGCCCTAGCGACCGCAGTCTTGGCTACTTCGTTACTATTCCTCCTTGAGGCTGAAGATCGCAACCTTCACTTACGACTATCTATGGAGTATTAAGAAGAGATATATAGAAACAAACTGTTTATTTCATATTATATATTTTACACACTCTATACTTACATAGCCAATACTCACAACATAAAAAAAAAAAAATACTTTTCCCAGACGGGAGAAAGTACTACTCACTCAGACTCATAACTTAACTTCTTATGGAGGTACTATCAATTTCTCAAAGAGGTTTTTCTCTCGGAAAATCCAGTCTGCCTCCTACTTATGAAGTTCTCTCCTTTTATAGATGGAAGGAGGGACTTCTTTACAAAAGAAATTTTTTCTAGGGACTTCCCTAAATTCTTTCATATTTATCTTTTGGTCCTAGCTTTACATGATTGCTGGGGCTGAAAGATTCCTTGATGATAAGAAGAGTTTTGTCTTCTTTTGATTATTGCCGACATATGTGACCTGCCTTTTGAAAAGAAAAGGATTTCTTTTCTTTATTGCTTTATGACGTAAGTGCTTACGTCATCTTGTTTGTCTTCTTTATCATGCTACATCATGTATGGGCATGATCATGGTCTAGCATTTTGCATGCTAACTTCCATGTTTCTTCGGTGGCTCCCAACCTGTGAAGTTCTATGTCCAATATTCTCTCTTTGAGCTCTTTGGACTTACCTTTACCCTTGGTAATCAAGACCCAATCGCTGTCTTGATCGATAACTTTACAATCTTCCTTGTAAAATTTGGTTAGAATCGCATATAGAGCTTTTATCCCTAATGCTCTTCTTGTTTGGATCCACTTTTTGTTAAGATGAGGAAGTTTTTTGTCAACTCCCGTGGCCTTAACATTAAAATCCTTAATCTTCTCAACTGAAATGTAGTTAAGAGTAGGATAATATGCCTGCAAATCCTGGCATTCCATTGATATGCTGTAGAACCTGCAATAAACTCCATTGCCTTGGGCGAAATTTTTGACTGCTTCGAACAATCTTGTTGGTAATTTGGACAATTCTTTAAGATCTGGTTTAGTGTAAACACGATCCAGATAACCAAATTCAAATAATTGAGCTGTAAAGCCCGATATTCCATTAGGAAAAATCGATATTCTTGGAAACAAACTTGTTGTTCCTAGAACGCCGTAAGTTTCTCCGTTTTCTTCCGGAAGATTATAGATATATCTAGTGAAAGCTAGATATTCTTCTTCTTTCGGGTGCTGCTTTCCTACCTGAAACGAAGAAAAAACTTTTGTTCTCGATGAAACTGGGTTAGTTTTGCTTTCTGGTTTCCCAGATATAATTTTTCCAGTTTTTACTGGGGATGAGCTTTCTGCTCGATTTTTCTCAGCTTCTGCTGATGATGAGCCTATGGCTTCATTTTCTCGACATTTTTCTTTATCTTTTGATTCAGAAATTGGCATATTCGAGATTACCGTCGAGATGTTTTTGGCACTAGGTGCTAGTGGGACATCTCCTGCCACTTTGTTAGGAATAATACTCCTTTTCAGATTTGAATTCTGTACTGGATGTGTATCCAGGTGTTCACAGAGAAGTATGAATTCTCTCATGGTGTCAGCTTGATGAGTACTAAGCTGATCTATTTCGAATTGTAACATTCGAGATTGCTCAGACAATTTTGACAATTCGTCTCTTATTTTGAATAGCCTTTGGCTTTTTCCATCAATGGATTCTTCCACTGTCTTCATTTTTTCATATATCCTATCAAGTAGGATTTTTGTTTGATTGTCCATATTGGACGTTCCTTGAAATGAAATCTGCAAGAAAATTATCATTTCCTTTAATATATTCAATAGAAAATGAATAAAATGATAATAACACCTGCCATCTGTGCAATCTTCTGTATTGCGGTTCGGAAGGTAGCTTATTGAATATTAGTCCTGAAACTTGGGTATTGTCAGTTCTAATAACAAATTGTTTTGGTAAAAGAAAAGCAGAAAATTTTCTGATTCCTCTAACAATTGCTAATAATTCCTTTTCATTTGTGGAATATCTGGTTTCTGCATCGTTAAATGTACCACTTGTGTACCTGCAAATTTCATTTAAATTGGTTTGCAATAATGCCCCCCAATGATAATCAGATGCATCAGTTTGTAAAACTAGATTGTCTCCGTCATCTGGCAATCTAAGTTTTGGTAATTTGGCGCATTCTTCTTTTAGACTTTTGATACACTGTGTGTGTTCTTCTGTCCATCCAAGTCTATTGGATTTTCTTATTAATTTTTGCAGAGTATTCCTCTTTTTTGCTAGGTCTGGAATAAATTCTCCTGCGTAATTTAAACAACCTAGAAATCTTTGGACTTCTTGTTTTGTTGTTAATTTATCCGGGAATTCCACAATCTTTTTTGATATGTGTGATTGTAGTTCTATTCCATTTTTTGAAATAATCATTCCTAAGAATTCTATTTCATTTTTATTTATGTCAGCTTTTTCTGGCTTAACACAATTCCATTTTTTAAACAAATTTCTGAAAATTCTTTCAGATGTGTCAAATGTTCTTCATATGTTATAGAACATATCAAAATATCGTCTATGTAGACAATAAGAAATTCTTTTTCAGAAAATATTTTATCCATTTTCCTTTGGAAAATTTGTGGTGCGTTCTTTAACCCAAAAGGCATGACTAACCACTCATAATGTCCATTAGGAGTGCTGAAAGCAGTTAACTTTATAGAGTCTTCTGCTAATTTTATCTGCCAAAATCCACTTTTACAGTCAAATTTTGAAAAATAAGTTTTTCCTTTTGCAAGGTTTATTAAATTGTTTTTATTTGGAATAAAATATCCATCAAATATACAATTTTTGTTTAGCTCTTTATAGTTTATTACCATACGAGCTTTTCCTCTTTTTATTTCAGCATGGTTTCTTACCATAAATGCTGGGCTACTATGAGGGCTTTTACTCATTCTTATTAATTTTAAGTTGAGTAATTCTTTAATTTGTATTTTGAATTCAATTTTATCATCTTCATTATAGAGCATAGGTTTTACCCTGATGATTATGCTAGGATCTTTTAGGGTTAAAATTGCTCTTTCATGACTTTGATTCCATTTTTCTAATGGATTTTCACCATAAGATTTTTGTAGATTTTCTTTAATTTTTTCTAAATTGAGGCATTTACAAGAAATTTTTCTTAGATTTTCTAAGTATTTCTTTTTTAAATGTCCATTACTATCTTTTTCTATATTATAAGGATTTTGTTTTCTTGGAACTTTTATAAAATGTCCACAAGGAGTTTTTAAGCTTATCATGTATATTGTTTGATGATAATCTTGAAATTGTTGTAGAAAATCATTTCCTAATAATAAATCAGTTTCTAATTTATCATAAGCAAATAATTTATTTATAGGAACAATTTTTGAACCCAGTATTATTTCTACTTGTTCTTTTGACTTGTTTAATCTTTCTTTATCTCCAGTGATTCCTATCATAGAGATATTATTCTTGTTGGTGTCCCATTCTTTTATTAAGAAGGACTTTGCTAAACTAGCTTCTGATCCATTGTCTATTTGACAACAGGTGGTTAATTTTGTATCATAGAATGTTATTTCTATGAAAACAGATACTTTGAAATTTGTTTCTTTAGGCATATATTTTTGATATGAAACAAGTTTCACTTTTATATATTATTTCTATACCATTTTTTCCAATGCTATAGTCTTCTAATTTGTTTAGGAATAGATTTCCTAAAATTAATTCTTGATCACTTTCGTGATTAGTGATATAACAAGGAACTGTTATTCTTATAGTGTCTAGTTGTATAGGTAAATTTACCATATTTTTGCAACTAAAGTTATTACCTTCAAAGGTTTTATAGGTATAGTGCTCTCCTTCGTAAATTAGTAGTCCATCTATTAGAACTCCTTTCACATGGTTAGCAGTGGATCCTGTTTGTATCAAGATTTCTTGACTTTTCCATTCTATTCCGTTGAAAATTCTTCCTTTTATTTTTGTTATATTTGTGGATTCAATTCTTTGAGAGTATCTATTTGATATACTTTTTTCTTATTAAGTTTTTACCATAATCTATTGAAAGTCTAGGATTACTAGTACTTCCTATTTCTTGTGTTTTTCCAAATCGAATTTCATATTCATCTGGAATTTGGGCTTGTTGAATTTCTGCTTCAACTATTCTTGCAATTCCTGCACATTCTTGATCTATTTCGATCATTCCTTTATTTTTATATACTTTTCCATAGTTTGAATTAGTAACTGTGTATAATGCTTGGTAATATATACTCATTATATGATTACCTGGTTTAAAAAGATCATTTCTTTTTATTTGAAAATGTAGACTTAATGCATCATTAAAGTCAGCATCTTTGAGTGATATACAATACTTTGGATAGTATGTAAATAGGAGTTTTGTATAAGCGAGGTTTCCCTCTACTATACCAAGGTTTCCTTCCCTTGCATTTATGAATCTCTCATCTGATAAATTTATCACTATTGGACAATTTATTCCTTCTTTAAAAGTTGATTTAACTAATATTTG
>NW_006238943.1:1127748-1146823 GCF_000226075.1 Solanum tuberosum | reverse complement strand
ATAGATATAGCAACTTTTTAAGCATTAAAATCTCTTATCAATAATTATTGCAAACCATTAGTTTTTGATGATTTTTTTTCCTTTTTTCTTTATTTATAACTTTCAATGATTTGAAGTTTTATTTGTAGGATGATTGGTGTTTAATTCCCTGGATTTGAATCTTTATTTTTTATTTTTTATTTTGATATATTGTTAAAGGTATTATGTATACATATTTAATGTGAAGCATTTATTTGATAATATTATTTAATAATAAGTTAAACTTTAAAATTGTCAATAAATTAATATTTACAATTGCATTTATCAACTAACTGCGCAACACACGAGCACGTATACTAGTTGTTTAAAATTGAAAAGGAGTTCAATTTTTACAGCAAAGTTGGAAAGCGAAAATAATTTTCACTCTTATATAATATTTTAAAATTGTGTGCGCCTAGCACAAAGCGAACAATACTAGCAAATTAAAAGATTCAACGATTTTCCCTTCTTGGTGCGGATTTTAGAGATCTAAATTGCCATATGCGGTAGACCCCTTCTCCCCCCCCAAAAAAAAAGAATTTGGAAGATAATTTAATATTCATAAAGATATAAAACCTTAACTTAATCAGGAGCGGACACACCCTATATGCGTGTCCTTCGACATTGCTTCGTTGATTTATTTTATATATATATAAATGCTTGGTTACCATTTTACCCCTATTCTAAATTAAAATGTTATAAATTATTTAATTAATTAAACATTAGATGATAAACATAAAGAATTTGAAGAGCTTGAAATTAATAACAAAGCTTTATGTTAAATATAATCTGATCACTTGTATTGAATTGAGTAATAATCGGAAGAATTGTTTCATCTGCCAAATAATTAGTGCATGTTGTAATTATGATCTGTTTTGATCCTTTGAGATTCCATTGTTAATAAGTAATACTTAAGTATAGACTTCTCATTTTGACTACACCTTATAAAAGCTCACAACAATTATAAGTTAGCATACCAAATCTAAAGTTTGTGGATTGTGAAAGCAAATAATTGGGGAGAAAAGAAAAAAGAATTCTCAAGGCAGAGAGAGAGAGGGATTTAGATTGAAGCTTTTGATAGATTTTACGAGTTTATATGATTTATAGGGCTCTCAGCCCTCAGAGATAGATTGCAAATCAACTTCAGAAGAGAAGAAAATGAAAAAAAAAAGAGAAAATAAGTAATTTTAATGTAAAAAGAAATCATAATAGAAAGAGTATGATATAAGATATATTGGCTCTATATAATGAATTTACTTATTTTCAGATGCCTCACACACTTGATTTCTTTCTCTACTACACTATTTTTATCATTAATAATTTTATTCATTTACAACTTTGAACAACTTGTAATGACATTGTGAAATTTAAACCATTATTATGAGCCATTAGAACAATTGATATGATATCCAATTTGCTATTCTTCTTCTCTCACTTTTATATTTAATTCAATGTACTTTCCTTTTCGTTCTATAAACTTTCTTCAAATGTATCTTCTTCTATTATTTTCTTTTTGATTGTTAAAATATTGAGAAATGATACAAATGTGGCAAACAATATATTTGGAGATGAAATTATACGAAAAGATATCATTTACAAAGGTGCTAGGAGACCAGGAACATGAGGAATTTTATCGTTAGCTATATATTGATATTTTTTAATTTAAGAAACTGTTATTGAATTATGTATAAGATAAAAAGTTTGTTATTTTTAAATAATATGAATTTATAAGAATTAATATGGAATACATGTGCAACGAACGTGCCCAGGTGTACATATATACACATAAACATAATAATAATAATTTAAAGTTGCCTTTTTATTCTATTTTATATAAATTTTGTACCTTTTTGT
The DNA here is from genome assembly GCF_000226075.1 of Solanum tuberosum. Lineage (NCBI taxonomy): Eukaryota > Viridiplantae > Streptophyta > Magnoliopsida > Solanales > Solanaceae > Solanum > Solanum tuberosum. The sequence goes on along the minus strand of NW_006238943.1, from coordinate 1,144,951 downwards.
AAGAAAAAAACTCAAAATTTAAATTAAAAATAAAGAAAGAGAACCTATTTTACTTTTTATCAAAACTATATTTAGAATTTTGAAATAAACAATTCAAATATTCATATTGATAAATAAAGTTTTTACAACCATATCAAGATAATATATTATAAACAAATAGCTAACATCTTATTAATTAAAATTAATTTAAAAGTTTAAGAGGGTGTTTGGATTAACTTTTTAAAAGTATCTTATAAGCTAAAAGCTAAACTCATAAGTTGGGAATACCTACCTTTGGCCTTTAGCTTATTTTTATACTTCTTTTGGGTCTAAAAATAAGTGTTTAAAAATATTTTTTGATCTGTTTCAAACACCACAAAAATTAGAAAAGAAACGTAAAAACCAAAAGCACTTGCAATAACCCATAACCAATTTGAGATATACTTGGACTCCTGATAAACTAATTATTGCCCATTTTGCTGGAGACTCTTGGCGAAAGAGAAAGTTTTACCAAAAACTCTAAATCATCTCTTGATGAAGAATTGAAAAAGAATTCATCAAAGTAGAATCTTTGACCTGTCTTCACTACCCGCTTTTGTATCACTGCAAAAAAATTGACAACAAAAGGCACACATCTTCAGTAAAAAATTCGTGTGATGATATTATAAAGTATAAAATATCAGTACACTCTTTGTTTTGCAATTCAAAGACATGATTTTTCTGTATCCTGTTTAGTTTTCATGTTCCTTGTTCGTTCTACCCGTAAGATATAATATTTGTTGCATAAGTAAATCAGATTTAACATATTTCTATGTTGTTGGAAGTTTTATCTACAAGTGTATAATAATATTTCTAAATCAAAAATATAAATAGATGTTGAATCACTCATTGTGTTATAAACCAACTAAAGAATGCAATAGGAGATGATCTACTTTTTTCACCAAACATCCAACAAAACACAAACATAGAAACAACGTAAATTTCTCTCTAATAAAATGTCTTTCAAAACTTACGAGTTACATATTGCCATTGGGTCCCAGACTTCTTATTCTTATTTGATTCATGGCTTTCAAACCTATGGGGTTTAATAAGTTGTAAACACTCTTTTATCAACAAAATTTTTAGTATCAGTGATTCTTACCAACTCAAAACTTAGTTGATGATGACTTGAACTTCTTATTTTAATATTAGCCTTGCTGCCTTGCTATGTGTGATACTATGTAATCTCTCTCTTTTCCTTTGTTTTTGCTTGCTCTGAATTTTTTTACCTTATTTGAAGTTTATTTTCATAAAAGAAAAGTCAAAGTATTAACATAATTGCTTGAATTTTTTCTGAAAAAAAATATATAATTCTTTTCCATATTTGGTTTATTCTAAACGTCCTATAAATAGAAGACCCAACTTCTCACACTATGAACATAATAACATCCACAATATAATTGTTCAGATAATCTTTACTCTCTACAGTTTTGTTGGAACTCATGATCACCGACTGGCAATACCAAGAATGAAGAAAGCGAATGAAGAAGGTGAGCTTTATTCGGACACGGGTTGAGGGCCTTATTCTAGAATGCACGTCTCTTGGGCCTGATATTTTATCTTTGGGTTTCATCCCATCCGAAGCACACAAATGCCATTTCAGCAGCCCATTTCAATATACAACGTTGCTTATATTAATTAATGGAAAAATTACTTAAATACACAACACTTCTTTACCTATTCTCAATATTTCCCTACTCTTTTACTAAAATACAAAAATCCCTTATTTTCCCCCAATTCAACTTAACCGGATACTTTATTAGTTTAAGTATCCGCCCGTTATTAATTAAAGTATCCGCGCTGCTATATTATGCATCCGCCCGTTAATTAAGTATCCGTGCTACTAACAACTTAATAATCTTTTACTAAAATACAAAAATCCCTTATTTTCCCCCAATTCAACTTAACCGGATACTTTATTAGTTTAAGTATCCGCCCGTTATTAATTAAAGTATCCGCGCTGCTATATTAAGTATCCACACTGCTATATTATGTATCCGAAAAACACTAAAAAAAGGGATTTTTGGTAATTAATGAAAGAGTAGGGAAATGAAGTAATTTCTTTCTTATACTATGTCATTTGCCTAATTTTTACTATATTAATTCACATTGTATAAGAAGAGATTTTTTAGATTATTTTAGAATATGATGAGCTGTAAAGTATATAGTCAGAGTTGGTTACCTACTTCCTTTTAAATTGACTTTCTAGTCCTTAGTTTACATGGATAAGTAAGCAACTCTTTGTACAATTTTGGTTCAGTGAAAATAGAGAAAAATTTCCCAAATAATTCTTCAAGATTTCTTTGAAATCTTTCAAGTTTTAACGTCTTTTTATTAGTTTTTAAATATGTAGGCCATTTGGTCAAATCATATAATAATATTTTGATTTCTAGTACAAGTTTTTGTTATCTGATTTATTAACATATAATATGCAATTGTAAGCTAGCGCATGACGCCCTAATCTCTTTCGAACCCAACACAAATGCTTTGTTTATTCACATAAACTTGAATGGAAAATTTACAGGGACGGTTTGTGTCGAAGGTGGTCCAATATAATCAAAGATAATAGATGAGTGGAGACTCGTGTCCATATATGAGCCAGATTAGTTAATTGTGTATCAGTCTCAATCCGCAAAGAGTAGTAATTTATATCCATTGCGAGCAATGGAGATTAGTGGTGTATCAGACCATATGGTATTAAGATGAAGGCAAATTTCCCTTCTCAATTCGAGCAGAGAGACCTACGAAACTTTTCGCTTCCCAAATAACCCGCTTCTAATTTATTTGAGTGACGATTTGTTGCCTTTTCTTGAGAGCTTGAGGGGAAAGGCTCCCGGGATTAATTAAGTGTGTACACCAGCATGGGTTGTGGTGCAGTGTAAGACTGCTCCACCCTTAACCAGAGACCTCAGGTTTTGAGCCCTAGGTATGGAGAAAATCTTGTTTGGAGCGACATCCTCAAATGAAGAAATTTTAAGCAGTATGAACTGAAATACACACATATCATTTAATTAGTAATAACAACATTACAAAATTACACAAACAAATCTCACTCCTCAAAATCTCCCCTGATTCTTATGCATTTTACATTGCATTTACAGTTTTCTCTAACCATTTGCGTCCAGAAATTCAGATTTCTCAATACAGAAAGTTCAATAATTGTGTCGTCTCTTGCTTTCCGTCTTGGTATCTAGAGTAAAAAGAACAACATTGTAGCATCCTAGGGCATATACCACATCAAACAAAACACAAGAACGATATTGATTGTTGGAATAAAAAGAAGTGACATTAGACCCAAATGAGGCATTTTAAAGTCGAAGGAGCATAGGACCCAAAGTAAACAATACAAGCTATTACATACATAGTTCAATAGCTTTCACTTCTTGACTTGAACAGAGAGACCTTCGAAACTTTTCACTTCCCAAATGAGCACCGAGCCTTGTCAAAATCCTAACAATGAAAAAGTAATATCTTTCCTTATAATCTATGACCATAATGTCAATATCTCTCGTGTGTTATTTAAACAACTTTTTTATCACGTACCTTTGGGTTCCATCAGAGCTGTACGTCCCATTTGCAGTAAGTCTGATGATAAGCACAACATAATTTATATTCTGAAAAGAATATTAAACGTCATTAATATCAAAGATATACATCATTCTAATGATCACACAGATTTATGTATAAACAGTTCAAAGCATAAACTAGATTTCGTTTTACAGTGTTCCCACACGAATATATACTAGATTTCGTTTTACAGTGTTCCCACACGAATATAAAGATTTTCTCACCTTTGTTTATTGTGGTTATCGAAAATTAAATTTATCTCGAACTAAAGATGATTTTTTGGCTTCATAGTGGTAATAGACACTCCATACTGCTCAACAAGATCTTAAAAAAGGGAAAGCAAAGGGAACAAAACAAAAATAGAAAGCTTCTGAGGACAAAGAAAAACTTACATTGTTGAGAGCACCATTCGCTTTAATCATTAAATGTATTCTCCATCGACTTCTATGGTGGAGATATTTCAGTCTACAAGATTTGAGAGAGAACATATGTTAATAGACAAGAAAAGTGAGTTGTAATAGCCAGCTAAGATGAAGAGTGAGATTTGTCACAAGATAATGAAAGGGTATAATAGGTATTTTTAAAAAATTAATTAGAATAAAGGGAGGAGTTCGATTATTAAAATTGAAATGGAGTTTAATTTTTACAGCAAAGTTGAAAAGCGAAAATAATTTTCACTCTTAAATAATATTTTAAAATTGTGTGCGCCTAGCACAAAGCGAACAATACAAGCAAATTAAAAGATTCAACGATTTTCCCTTCTTAATTGGTGCGGATTTTAGAGATCTAAATTGCCATATGCGGTTGATCCCCCCCACCCCCCCCCCCCCCAAAAAAAAAAAAGAATTTGGAAGATAATTTAATATTCATAAAGATATAACACCTTATCTTAATCAGGAGCAGACACACCTATATGCGATTCAGAGAGTGATTGGAGATTAGGGCAATGAGAGATGGTCAGCTGAGAGAGGGAGGAGGGCAGTGTTGATTCAGAGAGTGATTGGAGATTACGACAATTTAAATGTAGACTTAGAAGAGAAGTGAGGTGGCAAAGATGTAGTGAATGGAGCTCATCATAGTAACATAAATGTAGCTGAGAAAGAGAGGAGGGAAGCCAATCAATAGATAGATATTTAAGAGAGGTGAGGCTTTTGAGAACTTGGCTGCTTAATGTTTTCAGATTCTCTATTCTAAGTGTTTGAATAGAGGAAGGCAATTCCCAATGTTGGATCTCTTCGTCACTGCCATCATGTCTGATCTCTAACTCTGTGAGACAGGGGAGTCTCTGTAAACACCACTCCTTTCGGCCGTTCACTAGTTTCTTGCAATTATAGATCTTAAGGACTTGTAAATTGAAGAGATCTATTTCTGGCAGACACTTGAGCTTCTCACAATCCCAAATATGCAAAGACGTCATGGCAGACTCATGGGTTCCAACTGCCACTGAAAGTATTTCAAGATTCTCACAATCCCGAATAGTGAGACTTTCAGTTGCAGTAGGAATCAAAAACCTAGCAAGGTTATAGCAAGCATGTACCTTCAAAGAACGTGCTCTTGGGAGCAACTCAGGTGATATATCATCTATACAATCACAATTATACAGTTGCAAGCTCCGCAGAAACATGTTACAATAACCAACTGGCTCCTCCAATTTCAATCTCTGACAATGAGATATCGCTATTCTCTTCAAGGAACTGGGCAATATGCTAAAAGGTAAGGAGGTAAGAGAGTTACAAATTTTGATATCTAATTCAGCAATCTGCTTCATTCCCTCAAATTGGGATCTAAGCAGTTGAGCTTCATCAAAAAGAGGTGTCTCTGAAATTCTCAATTCTATCAGACAACATAGATTTTCAGGCAACTTCCCCATCAACTTTGGACATTTTCTAATTGAAAGGTACTCAAGTATAGGGAACTCCCCACTTCCTAGTACGTGCCATTGCTTCCACTCCGGCATATCTTCAAATTCAAGCTTCTCAAGAGCGTTAAAAGGCTTTTTGGAGGATGAACTTCCATAGAACTCTTCCGTCACCTCTGTTATTCCATGCATCCCTCTAATGTCAAGGAATTTCAAAGAAGGAAGCTGTCCTAGTGCTGGCAAAGAATCACAGTCCTTGCAGTTGCTAAGATACAATTCTACTAGCTGAAGAAACGAAGGATCAGCCAGCCAATTTGAAAATTTGGTCCCTCTATATCCGGTGATTTCGACATTTTTTATGTTTGTGTATGGGCGTAGCTCCTCAAGTATCTCTCTTTCAGTTTGAGAATCGTAAGCAAAACTACCTTCACTACACTCCAATGATAACTTGTCAACATGTTCCTTTTCCTTTATATTTGCCTTCAGAGCTTCCCTTCTATCAACTACAGTTTGCAACTCTAAAACTGATAGAGATCCATACAAGTTATGTACTTCACCCAAATCTTCCATTCTCAAACCACCGCTACCACCTATAAGAAACTTGGCTCCCAGTAGGACTTGGAGGTTTTTCAACATGCTCAGATGTAGCAGCATCTTCAAGCGAGAAGTGTTGCTTATGTCGAGGTGACGCAAGTTGATCAACTTCTCCATCTTCAGCGGTAGCTCCTCAAGATTTTCACAAGATGACAGGAGAAGGGTTTCCAAGTTATACAAGACACAAATGGAATCTGGCAACTTTTCAATCTGTGTCTCAGAAAGGTCCAAAAATCTGAGGAGCTTTAATTTGATAAACAAGTCATTTGGCAACTCCGTAATCCTATAACCTGACAATGATAATGCCCTTAAGGATGTTAGTCTTGGAAGTATGTTATGTAGCACCCTCTTGCTTAGCCCAGAAAAGTTACTGATATTGGTTGGAAGCAATGTCCTCAGCTGCTCTGATTTGGAGAGTGGTATCAATTTCTCAAATTCACCTTCTTGTCCCATGGAATAGGACATGTGCTGACATTGTTCCAACATATCATCAGATCCTTCGGTCTCTTCCAACCTAATACAAAGTTTTGAAGATGCAGTTTGGGCCAAATCATTTATAAGATCATGCATTAAGAATCTCTCTGATTCCCATTCAGACTCTGGGTCCCTCTCAAACAATGATCTTGATCTCAACTCGTCAAAGTATTTGTTACCTGAACAAAACTGCTTTACAAGACCATTAGCAATCCACAGGTAAATAAGTTTGTCTTTGCAGAATTGATAATCTTTGGGATATATTGCACAAAAAGCAAAGCATCGCTTCAAATGTGCAGGAAGATCATTGTAGCTCAACATCAATGCTGGTAATATACCATTCCAACAACGCTGGTCCCATATTTCACTTCTTAAAATGTTTCTCCACTCATCTACCTCTGATTTGCCGCGTAAAACACCAGCAAGTGCCTTTAGAGCTAAAGGCAACCCTTTGCACTTATCTGCAATTTTTTTCCCAACCTCTTCAAGTTCTGGATGATCCCTATTTTCTAGTGAATGTCGTTTGAATAAAGCCCAAGAGTCTTCACTAGACAGAGTCCCCATGGTGATTGCGCAACGATCAGCACACATCATCTGAGCAACACTCTCCTTACGTGTTGTTACAATGATCTTACTTCCCATAACTCCTTGTACAAAAACATTTCTCAGGTTATCCCACTCACTATAGGTATCATTCCACACATCATCAAGGACAACAAGAAACTTCTTTCCCTTCAGGCTTTCCTTCAATTTGACCTGTAGCTGATTAACATTGCCGTCATCCTTCGAGTCAAATGAGCCAATTCCTTGAAGTAACCCTTTCGTTATTCTCAAAGCATCATATGGCTCAGAAACACAATACCAAGCTTTCAAACCAAAATGGTTCTTCACCTTCTCATCATTGTAAACAACTTTAGCTAGTGTTGTCTTACCCGTGCCGCCCATTCCAACAATAGGAACTACAGTCAGGTTTCCTCCACTTGCATCTTCAGACAATAAACGGTCAATCATATCCTTTTTTTCCTTGTGTAAACCAAAGATATCAGATTCATCAACCAAACAAGTTGAAGTTCTAGTTTCTTGTTTAGTCGAACCAAAATGTTTCTGTAAGCCAAGGTCACTAATTTGATTTTGCAAATTCTCCAATGTTTCAATAGTCTTTTCCAACTTTTCATTTATGTTAAGAAAAGAATGATCACCCAAGCACAGGCTGCAAAATCTACAATGCTTCAATATTTTTTCTGCAAGATTTTGATGCTTACCTTCCACCTTAAGCTTCAAAGCTTCATAATTGACTTGTTCAATCAAGTTTTCAGCAGAGTCTACAGCAACTCGAAGCTCATTAAGCCACTCTCTCACAAATTGATTTGATGCTTGCTTATTCTCTGCATCACTTAGCACAGCTTGAAGACCAAGCAAAGTCAATTTCAGCTTCTTTAAGAGCTCAACATCATTCTTACGCTTCCGAAACATTTTGAGAAGATCGCCCTGAGGAGCAAGCCTATCAATGAGAACATCCAAAGCTGAAGAGAGAAATACACCACCAACTGCCAAGACAACCTCCATTTCTGAAATCTGCAAATTCAAAACAAAATGATTTTTTAAGATAAATATTTTTCTATCATTAATTACTAACAACTTCTTTATGTACCTGTTGAATGCTAAGAGTAATTCCCAAACAAGATGATCACTGATTTCTCTCTTTTGTCTACAAGAAAGAAGCAAAACAATTCTCTTTTCTTGACTGAAAAAACAAAGATTCGAAAATAATTGAGGCAATAAAGAAAAGTATTTTTAGCTTTATGATTCATTACTTTTTCTTTTTTTTTTAAATCAAAGACCAGATGGGTCAGGATTTTTATTAAACTAAGAGCAAATATATACAAAATCATGTGGGTTGCCTAAGTGTACAGCCCACCAAAATAAATAAACAAAACAATAAAAGACAACACCTACCAACTAAGAAATATGATTCATTACTTTTGCTTTATGCACTACTGCTTTTAACAGCTCATTTTAGTGCTTAATTGGGCCTAACATATCACTTAACGAAAAAACAAAGACTTGAAAAGAAACAGGAAATTAAGTCACTTAAAAATGAGGAAAAACAATTTCCTTAATGAAAATAGCGAAGACAAATTTTATAAATGACATCATATATTTATTTATTTTTGTACCCCAACCCCTACCCTTTGATTCTAGCCCTCTACTTTGGAATACTTTTATTTGAAATTTTATAAATGACATCATATATTAGAAATTATTCATTAGTAAATGATACTATAAGAGTATATTTAATACAAATATTCCATACAAGTAAGTATGGTGTAGAGTTAAATAATTAATGATGTCATCTTGACTATTGACGTGGAAAATATGAGGGTGGGCCCACATCAATTGCCCTATAAGCTTAAACTGACGTCTACGTTACTTTTTTTAATCTGGTATTTTCTCACGAAAAAAAACTACTTTTGCATCGACACTCTTGTTAGATAATTATCGAGGCAAAAACACTTCTTTCGAAAGTTAGTTTTTCTTGCTATCTTACTATATGAAATTATATAACAAGACATTCTTATTTATTTTTCGATTCTCTTACTACCACCACAGAGTCACTCTTAACATGCTTGAGAATGTATGGAATGTGGACTCCACTGACAACAACTCTGGCATTAATTGTTGTTCAGTTTAATCCAGTTGCCGATAAAGCTTGTTGGCATGCAGCCATAACTTTTCTACCTTGAAAGCCCATATTTCCATGCTTATGCGTGAGCACAATGGTTTTGAGCTTTTTTTCTCCATATTGTATGATAGTTCTTTTCCTGTTTTCTCCCCTCTTATGTGTGTAATAATGCCTTTTGCGTTGAAAGGCAGCTTAGCTCTTTGTTCAATCGAATATATCTTTCCTTTGGACGGTTCATAGGAAGTGAAGGTATGCGATGGAGCAGAGTTTCTTTGTTTTTGTGGTCAACATAGATATATATGGAACTTTTTTGCCCATTTCATTTATCCTTAGATATTTATGGTCCTCTAAAAAGCTGAGCTCTTGTGTTCTCTTAACTGAACAATGAATATACCTTAAATATTATGAAATATACTAATCACTGTAGTGGTTGATAATGCAGTCACCCCCTCAATCCCCCCACCCCCGCGAAGAAGGATTGGTTACAAAAATTTTAAACAAAACATAAGACTGAAAGGAGCAAAACTATTTCCAAGCAACAACTTTAAACAAAAAGGCCTTTTTTATCTGTAGCTTTAAACGAAAATCCTTGTGGGTACTCACTGGCATATTTCTTGCCGCCAAAGCCACCTTCAGCCCTTCCTGTTATCACACAGATATTATGTTCGGGAACACCAAGACAACATCAATCAAACTATGCGTATACTCAGGAAACTGAGTTGAAGCGTGAACAGCCATGGTTTTGTCCTCATCCGGCCTTTGGGTACATTAGAGCTTGACATTCCATTTGCAGCAAGTCATGTTTCATCTCAAGGAAGCCACAGTAGACAGCTGTACGACTTGGAAATCACAACCTCCTTACTGAAAGCAATTAAAAAGAATTTTTAGAATTCTTGGCCAATCCACGTATTGCAATTACAGACCAGCACACATATCTCTATGTTTATAGCTGTACATGTATGATTCCTCTAGAAAAGAAATGAAATACTATTGTTTTATTTAACTAAGAAAGTGATTATTGCAAGTGAAGAAGTTTAAAATTCAATATATCATATATGGCTCACAAGCGATTTTTTATATTTTACAAATTTGTACCGTCTGGAATATCAATTAATAATACCTGTATTATTCAGCTTTTCTTGCAGATTGACATTTTCTTCCTTCATTCTATTAAGCTCTTCACTGTCTTGGATGTCAAACTGTTCTTTCCGAGCCAGATTGTCATATGCTTTATCTCTGCAACTACATATCTGCATATCATAAGGAGTAAAACATAACTTTTCAAATTCCAGATGACAAAAGTTTATCCCAGGCTTACGAATAGCAAAGACGAAAATGCAAAACAACAGAAAAAATTAGCATTACATGATTGTTGAAAAGGGACTCAAGCTATCATTTTGGAAAACCTACGGTTACATTTGTAAAAAAGGAGCAATCTAACTGAGACAACAATTGAATGCTGTATTGCTTCAGAAATCCTGATACGTGACTAGTTCAGTATTGCTTTAGCTACACTCTTGTGCATACACTGTATTTGGATAAGAAATATAGGAAACAATCTACAAAAAGGGAATGTTCTTAGAAAAAGACTTTTGTTGTCACTCTTTTGGTTCACTGAATGTGTACTCTCTCTTCTTTCCTAATTGCCGCTTCACAATTTTCTTCTTTCATTACAAAATCTCTCCAATTTCTTGGGAATACAAGATTGGGATATTTCATTTGATCTTCTTTGGGTTTACAACTCACATATTATTCCACTGACCCATTTATTCAGGATTTTCCACATATTTTGTAGGCTCCAAAATCCAAGTTAAAAGGCACATGACTTTTCATTTGTGAAACTTGCATTTGAGTTTATGAATTCTGAATTTTACAAAAAAAAGAAAGTAATTGGTTCTGAGCAATAAGTAGATTTCTTAATGCAAATACACAATTTTAACACAAATAGCTAAAATTCTAGCTCGGTTGTAAAAAATAATGCAAGTGTTAATTATAAGTATCTTTAACAGGAAAGATAAAGATATGAAGTATAAGTTAGGCTACCAATGGTAGGGTTAGAATGCAGCAGTCAATTGGGACTTCCATTAAGATAATCGTATAAACTACAGACTACTAGAGAAAGATCTCTGAAGTTCTGTATCATATCTTCTTCTTTACAACCCTTCGACATAATGATGAGTATAAACAAGTAGATCTATTACAGACCATACACTGTCTATATTTATAGTTCTATTTGACTATAAAAAGTGATTTCTAAGCTTACTGCCAGGTGAAGAAGTGTCAAATTCAAGATATGGCTCACAAGCAATTTTTTTTATACTGAAGAAGCTAGAAGAACAAAGCAATGTGAAGGCTTAATCAAGAACTGAAGGCTTCTCAATCGTTCACCCTCTAACAGTCATAATACATCATGATACGTCTATCCGTTTATTAGCCTTAGATTCATCTCTGATGCGAATCAATTGCATTATTCTGACCATTCATGATTTTTGTTGACCGAAGTTTAAGAACAACAAAGACAAGATCGAACAATCCTACAGCAACAATGGATCAACAACCAAATCATGCTAATAGGACAAGCAAAGGAGAATTCCACAAAATTAACTGTCATGTTATCTGGACGGTAAATTGCAACAAAGAGTAGTACGTAAGATGACATCATATTTTGCACAAGCTACATATGATATCTTTCTTTCGCAATTGAGATGTGAAATTAAAACGCGTAAGAGTATAAGTCAATAAGCAATGAGAAACCAATCCAATACTTGATATCCAAGAAATATGCAATTATATATATAACGCACAACAAGTAGTTGCAAGTCTGTAACATCTAATTGACTCTTGACAGACTTTATCCCTGTAATAAGATATAATGTAAAAAATGTGTAAATGAAGCATCACAATTAGGAGCTACAGGAAACATTTATAAATAGGGAAAATGGAGATTAATACCTCAGGCAAAGTTCTCAATGGTGATCCATATAAAAATTAATACCATCAAAATTTTCAATCTTCATCGCAACTTTGTATTTTTAAAAAAGAAAATACATATATCATTTGAGGTTTTTACTTTTCAACCTTACACCAAATATATGCATAATCTTGGGTAGAAACTAATCCAGTGGAATCTGAATTAGGCGACAGAAACTTAGCAAACACGTCATGAAGACAATTATATCCAATTAGCCTTCAACCGATCTAATGGTATTTCTGAACAACTCCAAAAAGCTAACATAAGCAAATTCCACGAAGAAAATCTAACAAAAAGAAACCTTCAAGTATCTTTCCTTTTATTGCAAATGAATAATCAAAATGTTTCACTATTTCCCCAATCAAATTCATCATTTTCAACCTTAAATTAAAGTGAGAACTAAATGAACACCTTGATTTTACTGCATAATTAGAAATACAAAAATATGAATACTTAATTAAGAAAACTCATATTATATGAGTCTCATTTGGCAAACGAAAACTCCAAGTGTTTGCACTTGACATTAAAACATTATCTTCTGCAGCTTTCAACTAATGAAATAGAGCTTTACATTATAAATACATTAAAAAAACTAAAACTTAGTAACTATCTTTTAAATATTTTTAGTCGGATCATTAAAATGCAACAGAAAAAATTCAGGTTTAGATTGGGTGTGTTGATTTTGTAAAAAATTCAGGTTTAGATTGGGTGTGTTGGTTTCTTTGTTTCGCTGGCTGATGACTGATGAGAGTGCCAACGAAGTAAATTTATTTCGCTGATTTATGACAGTGTAAACTATTACTCATAATCTCCAAAGTTCTCAAAGGAAACTTCATAATCTCCAAAGTTCTCTGAATATCAAGACCAAAAAACTGATGCAATATTCTGGATCTTTGATTACCAAAAAAAAAAAAACTGATGTAATTATGTAGTCGCATCAAACTTGAAATTATTGTGGTACAACATGGCGTAAATAATGGAAGTAGGCATTCAAAGTCGTTCTCAATTTCTTTAAATTTCAAGATTGATGCAACTCTTATCAAGGTCTTGGTTTCCTGATTGAGAAAGTGAGGTTGCATTTCTTGGACCCATTTATCTTTGTAGAAGAAATGAAAAATGCGAAACAACTTTCATGATGGCAAATAATATTCCAGTCTGCAAGATTTGAGACGGAACATAGGTTAACAGACAAGAAAAGGGAGTCTTAAGAGTCAACTAAGATGGAAAGTGAGATTTGTCACAAGAATATATGAATTGTTATAAACATCATGCTGACATATATTAAGCAACCAACTTTCTGGAGCAAATTATCTCAATTCCTACCTATACTAGATTTCTTTCACAATGTCTCAATGCAAATATAAAGATTTTATCCTGATCTATAGATATTTCCTCGACTTCACAGAGGTAATAGATTCTACACACTGGTCCAAAATATTTAACAGACGAGCAAAGAGGAGTAACAAAAAATCAAATGATACTAAGGAAATAGTATAACTTACAAATCTGTACGTAGGAGCACCACTCGTTTTAATTATTACAGGTTCTCCCAATCAGCATTTATGGTGGAAGCATGAGCAATTTTTGGTCAGTAGCCGTTGTTTGAGCAATAGATGCTCCACACTGCTCGGCAAGATAGAAAAAAAAAGAAAAGAATTAGCAAAAAAACAAAGTGAAGTAAACAAAAATAAAAAGCTTCTGAGGGAAAAGAATAACTTACATTTGTCAAAGCATCATTTGTTTACAGGTGTTTCCCATGGATATTTATGATGGGAATTTGAGCAATATTTGGCTAGTATTCCCCCTTGTCAAATTCTAGGAGTGGTTTGAGCAATGGACAGTTGGAAATAGATAGATAAGAGAGGGAAGAGGGCATCCCTTTTACTGGAAGTGATTGGAGATCAGGGCAATCAAAGATGATCAGCTGAGAGAGGGAGGAGGGCAGTGCTGATTCGGAAAGTGATTGGAGATTAGGGCAAGCAGTGATGTGTAGACGTCGAAGAGAAGTGAGGTGCGAAAGACTTAGTGAATGGAGCTCATGATGGTAATCTAAACTTAGCGCACAAAGAGAGGAGGGAAGCCGGCCTTCTTCCAACAGTGACTGAATTTGAGGTAAATTAGTAATACGTAGATGTTGAAGAGAGGTGAGACTTTTGAGATGTTGGCTGCTTAATGTTTTCAGATTGTCTATGGTAAGTCTCTGAATAGAGGAAGGCAACTCCCAATGTTGGATATCTTCGTCACCGCCATCATGGTAGATGCTTAACTCTCTGAGACAGGGGAGTGTCTGTAAACACCACTCCTTTCGGCCATTCACCAGTTTTGTGCATTTCTTGATCTGAAGTTGTTGTAAATTGCAGTGTCAATTCCTCGAGAAACATGTTACAATAACCAACTGACTCCTCCAATATCAATTTCTGGCAGTGAGATATCCATATTCTCTTGAAGGAACTGGGCAGTATCCTAAAAGGTAAGGAGGTAACAGAGTTACAATACTCAATAGATAATACAACGATTCTGTCAGCCTGAAGTTGGGATGCAAACAGTCCAGCCTCGTCAAAAAGAGGCGTCTTTGAAATTCTCAATTCTGTCAGAGAAGAAAGATTTTCAGGCAACTTCCCCATCAACTTCGGACAATTTCTAAATGAAAGCTTCTCAAGTATAGGGAACTCCTCACTTCCTAGTACGTGCCATTGCTTCCACTCCGGCATATCTTCAAATTCAAGCTTCTCAAGACAGTTAAAAGGCTTTTTGGAGGATGAACTGCCATAGAATTCTTGTGTCACCTCTGTTATTCCATGCATCCCTCTAATCGAAAGGAATTTCAAACAAGGAAGTTCTCCTAGTGCTGGCAAGGAATCACAGTCCTTGCAGTTGCTAAGAGACAATTCTACTAGCTTAAGAAACGAATGATGAGCTAGACAATTTGGAAATTTTGTTCCTCTATATCCGGTGATTTCGACTTCTTTTATGTTTTCATGTGGGCGTAGCTCATCAAGAATGTCTCTTTCTGTTTGTGAATTGTCAGCACTACTAATTTCACTCCACTCCAATGATAACTGCTCAACATGATTCTTCTCCCTTATCTTTGCCTTCACAGCTTCACATCTTTCAACCACGTTTTGCAACTCTAAAACTGATAGAGATCCATACAAGTTCTCTACTTCACCCAAATCTTCCATTCTCAAACCACCTACAAGAAACTTGGCTCCCACTAGCACTTGGAGGCATTTCAACTTGCTCAGATGTAGCAGCATGTTCAAGACCCAAGTGTTGCTTATGTCAAGATGACGCAAGTTAATCAACTTTTCCATCTGCAGCGGTAACTCTTCAAGAGAGGTACAAAATGACAAGAGAAGTGTCTCCAATTTATACAATGCACAAACGGAATCTGGCAACTTTTCAATACATGTCTGAGAAAGGTCCAAAAATCTGAGGAGCTTTAATTTGATAAACAAGTCATCTGGCAACTCCTCAATGTAATAACCTGACAATGATAATGCCCTTAAGGATGTTAGTCTTGGCAGTATGTTATGCAGCACCCTCTTGCTTAGGTCAGATGAGTAATCCTATCAAAGAGAACATTCAAAGCTGAAGAGATAAATGCACCACCAACTGCTAAGCCAACCTCCATTTTACTGAAATCTGCAAATCAAAACACAAAATGATTTTAAGAAATTTCAGGAGATGAATGTTTGTATGTTAAATTACTAACAATTTCACTTTACCTGTTAAAGCTAAGAGTAATTTGCAAACAAGAATGATCACTGATTTCTCTCTCTTTTGCTAGTAAATTTGCAAACAAGAAGTTGTAATTAGTGCCTATTCATTGCTTTCTCAATTGGTGGTTGTAAAAAACGGGGACCATTTAGTGACCAAAGACTTGTATCATTTAATTAAACATCAATACATGGTTCAGCTGTGCTATTTTTACATTTTTGGAAAATTCAGCCAAATACGTACATGTGTGCAACACACTCGCGGATAACATCTCAATGTTCATTGGAGCTCAATGTTAAGTGACAGAGTTCCTTGAAGAAGCACATTAGCAATTCTAGTATCTATCAATCAATTATACTATAAGACCCTTTTCTAGAAATGTTGATTGAACTTTTTGTCCTTCATTAAAACACTAGGCTTAATGCAAATTGTTAATAAGAAATATAGGACTTTGATGTCAAATTGATGTTGTAATGTAATAGGGACTCTTCTTCACAAGTTTTAATCCCCTTGAAGATCAAAGCTCTTTCCATTTAGTTTCTTGATTTTTTGCATCATATTCTTTAATTGATGTTTAAGTGTTTGATCTCTCACATGAAAATCTACTACGAAAATTTTCTTTTTAACAACTTATAAGGTAATTTTTTAATTTCAAGTGTAAACAAGACGTGATGCTTTTGGAGACAGTTGAATAGAATTTTAATTTAAATTGCGTTAATAGATATCCCAAACTTGGCTTGTAACCTTTCCAAAATTCAAAAGGTGTCAATTTAGACTTTTTATGAGGCACACGATTCAACGCATAACAAGCAGTTAAAATAGCTTCACCCCAAAAATTTAAAGGTGCATGTGACTCAATAAGCATGGCAACCAAAGTTCTATTTTTCCTTTCCGCTACTCCATTAGATGAAGGAGAGTAAGGAGGAGTAGTTTCATGAATTATTCCCAATGATCTAACAAAAGAATTAAACTCATTTGACTCATATTCACGGCCTCTATCACTTCTAATTCTTTTTATTTTTCTTCCAAACTGATTTTCAACCGCATGAAGATAGTTTTGAAATTTTCAAAAGTATCACTTTTATTTTTCATCAAGTAAACATATGTAAACTTAGAAAAATCATCAATGAAAGTGATAAAATATCTATTACCTCCACGAGTTAAAATTCCACCAAGTTCACAAATATCAGTATGAACTAAATCTAACAAATCAGTTTTTCTTTCAACTTGAAAATGAGGCCTTTTAGTGATTTTGGCTTTACTACAAGCCTCACACATTTCAAAATGTATTTTAATCATTGGGATTAACCCTAAAACT
>NW_006238943.1:1104744-1127092 GCF_000226075.1 Solanum tuberosum | reverse complement strand
GGACCACATTTTTGGAATCTGCAAAATCGAGCAATATGCCCACTCTTGCCACAAACAAAGCACGGTCCTTTGTCTTGAACTTGTTGATTTTGTGCTTGGTTATTTTCACCATTATTTTTCTTGGGAGGTCTACCATTATTTTTCTTGAATTTTTTCTTCTTAGGCTTCAAAGAAGTATTTTTGTGAGATTCAGGAGTAGCATTATTTGAAGTAATTAAATTTACCTTCGTTGTGATGTTGTTCTCTTCTGTTTGTAAAAGTGCATCTTGGCCTCTTGCCTCTTCTTCCATGCGGATTTTCATTATCAAGGTTTCAAGAGAGGTTTCCTTTTGTTTGTGGAGCATAGTTTTTTGAAATTCCTTCCAAGAAGGTGGAAGTTTATCCACTATGCCACAAACAATAAGGTTATCTCTAATTTTAACCTCCTCGGACCTAAGCTCTCCAACAATCATTATAAAGTCTTGCGCTTGGTCTACCACTGATTTGTTGTCCATCATTTGGAAACGAAAAAATCGACTAGCTGCATATTTTTTCGTTCCAGCCTCTTCGGTATCATACTTACTCTGCAATGCTTTCCAAATTTTCTTTGCACTAGAGTAAGTTCTATCATAATAATCATAAAAATTATCAGATAGACAATTAAGAATATAATACCGACACTTATAGGAATCACCATCGTACTTTTCCACTTTCTCTAGATGAGAAATAGTTTCATCATCATTCATAAAGGTGATGTCTATTTTATTAGGATTCTTCTCAGTTAACACATAAGAAACATTGAGAAGACTCAAGTAGAAAAGTACTTTACCCTTCCATCTCTTAAAATGGTTACCATTGAACCGAAATGGCTTGTTAAGGTCTCCCATCTTGACATCCGCATTTTTTTCAATTGTAGCCATTTTGAATCTCCTTAAAATTGTTAGTGAAAACTTACAAGATAACAAAAATACAAGATTACAATTGAAAAATAAAATGAAGAAAATAAATCTCTTCAGGCTGAGGCGCGGATATCTCGCTCTCTTTAAGGAGATTCAAGCCCACTGCAGCAAATGTTTTCACCGGTCCAGCAGTACTTCTTCTTGACTTGTCCCCTCCAGGATACAACAGCCTTCACAAAGTATAACTCAACAACTCTGGACAAGAGTTGAGTCCAAAGCTCCACAAAAAAGAACACCTCCCTCCAACTAATAAGAACTATCTTTTTGACAAACTTATGCATTCTATATTTTTCTTGTGTGTATTGTATCTCCCAAACCAAATGAAGACCACCACTATTTATACTAGAAGAAGTCTTCCTAGCCATGAATAGGAAGATAATGGTGTAGTAAATAGTGAAGATAGTGATCTTACGAGTTACATATGTTACAAGGTATAATGGAGGAATAAAGAGTGAGATAATGGAGAAATAATATGGAGAACTTATGGCCAAGATGCCACTAAACGATGCTGCAAGAGAAACAGTCAGTAACATCAGCACTTACTCCAAATGGAGTAATGCTCCAAATATATTTCCAATTGTTAAGACAAATGAATTACCACCAACGGATAACTTGACAGCAAAGGCACCATTTGACTCCAAACTTTTAACAAATTAATATATAAAATATTAATATTAAAATGTTGACCAGCATATATGTAACTACTATGTATATGTATCCTTGATTGTGTTTGTATATCTGCATAAAATTTGAATTTGTATACAATTGAATCAAAATAAACATTTGTATATCAAATCTCTCTCTCTCGATTTATACAACACAAATTATACATTGTATTTGTATAAAGCGAGAACGAGAGGAAGGCAAAAGAGAACTGGTAGGGAAATATCTGTATTTGTATAATTATTAGTGTATAGGACAAAAATATATGTATTTGTATTTTTATATACAGTTTTCTCTCGCTTTATACAAACACAAACGCAATTTATACATTGTGTTGTATAAAGTGAGAGAGGGCGAGGGAGAGTGACGAGCGAGATCTGGGAGAGTGACAAGCGAAATTCTCTAGGGAGAGAGGCAAATGACAAGTGTTGGAGCAATCTCTATTTCATTGCTGCAACCTTAGGCATTACTCACTTGTGTTATTTAGGCATTATTACCCTTTATTTGATGGTTACAAAACGTTGGCCATTGGAGGTTACTGTTAGTGGCAGAAGGTGGTCAACCATGACCACTAATTCTTTTTCATTCAATCTTTGTTATCTCATTCTTTATTTCTCCATTATACCTTATAACATATGTAATTTCTAATACCATTTATCTTCATTATTTACTACCCATTATCTTCCTATTCATTGCTAGGAAGACATCCGCAACTATAAATAGTGGTGGTCTTTGTTTGGTTGACACACAAGAAAAATATAGATCATAGTGCATAAAGTTTGTCCAAAAAGAGAGTTTTTATTAGTTGAAGGAAGGTGTTCTTTTTGTGGAGGTTTGAACTCAACTCTTGTCCAAAATTTGTTGAGTTACACTTTGTGATTAGGCTGTTGTATCCTGGAGGGGACAAGTAAAGAGGACTACTGTTGGACCGATGAAAAACATTTGCTTAAGTGGGCTTGAATCTCCTTAAAGAGAGCGACATATCCACGCCTCAATCTGAAGAGATTTATTTCTTCATTTTTATTTTCAATTGTAATCTTGTAATTTTGTAATTTTTCACTAACATATTATAACTAAAATCTGTCCAGTCAATTGGAACAGATGAGAGGACAATTAATTAGTTAACTATAATAATTTTTAAATGTTAATTAGGTAAGTTTTTCTAAGCAATGATGATCAATTGTGTCGTTACCTCTCTACCTCCGTAGCAGAGTAAGGTCTACGTACATTTTATTATTTTCAAATCACATTTTATACGTAGAACTATATAGAATATGTTGTTATTGTAATGAAATGTGTCGTTTATGAAATATATTGAACTCCGTATATAATTTATTCATGAGGAACCATAACTACTTAAATATTATTCGTTTTTTTAGTTTACGAGACACAAAAAAAATTTGAAAGGTCAAATCTTTTAATTTTGATTGTGTATTCAGATATGAAATATTTGATTTTTTTTGCGGTAAAATTTACTTATCTAAAACTAGTTAAAATTTAGATACTTTATCTCAGTTGATAAACACTCTGTACCTCCACTAAAAACATGAATTCAAGTCATTGATGAAACAATAAAATGAGTTCTCTGGAAAAAAAAGATAAATAAAAAACTTAATTTGTTTTAGATGTTCCGAGTCCAAATCGAATGAAATAAAGTTCTGTTTAATATTGGGAGCTAAAAATAATACACGATATGTATTTTACACATAAATTCTTAACACATAGTACTAATTAGCATGCATTCTCACCACATTAAATTACTTAATTATAATAAATTTATGCTATTAAATTAAAATGTGTTTATGCTTATTAGTTTTAAAAGGAGTCTCTTTGTAAATTTTATATAAATGAATACGTTAATGAAAAGACAAAAAAATATTTTTATAACTCCCCATAACCAATACATTACTACACAGTCCTATAATCAATAAAAATTTGTGTTAATAACATTTTATTTTTCAGTATTTATTTTAAATAAATAAAAAATAAAAAATCATGAAATAAATAATTATGATTATTTTAAATAATTACGTCAAATTAAATATGTTTTAAGATTATTTTTTTTGATACATACCTCATGTTTAACCATATTATCATAAGTATTTAAATACTTTATTTTATCAGTTGATCTTTTAACTAATCAAAAAATATAAATCACGAACTAAATATACAAATTACTAAAAAAGATTCATACACATTTAGTTATTTATTAATAGTTGATATTTGTTTATGCTTATTAATTAATATTTGTTTATGTTTATTAGTATTAAAAGAAGTCTCTTTTATAAATTTTATATAAATGAATATGTTAATGAAATATTTACATAAAGATAATTAGGAAACACTTATTATCAAAAGTGTAAAATAATTTATTTGTTTTCTATTTCTATTTATGCATAAAAAATTTTGACAATATAACTTTTTTCCTTCTTCTTTGGATGTGACTTTGTAGTTGTTGAGACAAAGCCACTATAATCAATTTCATACTTAGAATTAACACTATCAGTGAAATTTGATAAATAGATATAGCAACTTTTTAAGCATTAAAATCTCTTATCAATAATTATTGCAAGCCATTAGTTTTTGATGATTATTTTTCCTTTTTTTTATTTATAACTTTCAATGATTTGAAGTTTTATTTGTAGGATGATTGGTGTTTAATTCCCTGGATTTGAATCTTTATTTTTTATTTTTTATTTTGATATATTGTTAAAGGTATTATGTATACATATTTAATGTGAAGCATTTATTTGATAATATTATTTAATAATAAGTTAAACTTTAAAATTGTCAATAAATTAATATTTACAATTGCATTTATCAACTAACTGCGCAACACACGAGCACGTATACTAGTTGTTTAAAATTGAAAAGGAGTTCAATTTTTACAGCAAAGTTGGAAAGCGAAAATAATTTTCACTCTTATATAATATTTTAAAATTGTGTGCGCCTAGCACAAAGCGAACAATACTAGCAAATTAAAAGATTCAACGATTTTCCCTTCTTGGTGCGGATTTTAGAGATCTAAATTGCCATATGCGGTAGACCCCTTCTCCCCCCCCAAAAAAAAAGAATTTGGAAGATAATTTAATATTCATAAAGATATAAAACCTTAACTTAATCAGGAGCGGACACACCCTATATGCGTGTCCTTCGACATTGCTTCGTTGATTTATTTTATATATATATAAATGCTTGGTTACCATTTTACCCCTATTCTAAATTAAAATGTTATAAATTATTTAATTAATTAAACATTAGATGATAAAAACATAATGAATTTGAAGAACTTGAAATTAATAACAAAGCTTTATGTTAAATATAATCTGATCACTTGCATTGAATTGAGTAATAATCGGAAGAATTGTTTCATCTGCCAAATAATTAGTGCATGTTGTAATTATGATCTGTTTTGATCCTTTGAGATTCCATTGTTAATAAGTAATACTTAAGTATAGACTTCTCATTTTTACTACACCTTATAAAAGCTCACAACAATTATAAGTTGCATACAAAATCTAAAGTTTGTGGATTGTGAAAGAAAATAATTGGGGAGAAAAGAAAAAAGAATTCTCAAGGCATGGAGAAAAATACATTTCTTCACTGTTACTATTTAGGAGTCAACTTACAAAGATGGATATTGCCCGTCAGAGATTGATTGCAAATCAACTTCAGAAGAGAAGAAAATGAAAAAAGAGAAAATAAGTAATTTTAAAGGTGTAAAAAGAAATCATATTTGAAAGAGTATGATATAAGATATATTGGCTCTAAATAATGAATTTACTTATTTTCAGATGCCTCACACACTTGATTTCTTTCTCTACCACACTATTTTTATCATTAATAATTTTATTCATTTACAATTTTGAACAACTTATAATGACATTGTGGAATTTAAACCACTATTATGAGCCATTAGAACAATTGATATGATATCCAATTTGCTATTCTTCTTCTCTCACTTTTATATTTAATTCAATGTACTTTCCTTTTCGTTCTATAAACTTTCTTTAAATGTATCTTCTTATATTATTTTCTTTTTTATTGTTAAAATATTGAGAAATGATACAAATGTGGCAAACAATATATTTGGAGATGAAATTACACGAAGAGATATCATTTACAAAGGTGCTATGAGATTAGGAACATGAGGAATTTTATCTTTAGCTATATATTGATATTTTTTTAATTTAAGAAACTGTTATTGAATTATGTATAAGATAAAAGTTTGTTATTTTTAAATAATATGAATTTATAAGAATTAATATGGAATACACGTGCAACGAACGTGTCCAGGTATACATATATACACATAAACATAATAATAATAATTTAAAGTTGCCTTTTTATTCTATTTTATATAAATTTTGTACCTTTTTGTAAGAAAAAAACTCAAAATTTAAATTAAAAATAAAGAAAGAGAACCTATTTTACTTTTTATCAAAAATATTTTTAGAATTTTGAAATAAACAATTCAAATATTCATATTGATAAATAAAGTTTTTACAACCATATCAAGATAATATATTATAAACAAATAGCTAACATCTTATTAATTAAAATTAATTTAAAAGTTTAAGAGGGTGTTTGGATTAACTTTTTAAAAGTATCTTATAAGCTAAAAGCTAAACTCATAAGTTGGGAATACCTACCTTTGGCCTTTAGCTTATTTTTATACTTCTTTTGGGTCTAAAAATAAGTGTTTAAAAATATTTTTTGATCTGTTTCAAACACCACAAAAATTAGAAAAGAAACGTAAAAACCAAAAGCACTTGCAATAACCCATAACCAATTCGAGATATACTTGAACTCCTGATAAACTAATTATTGCCCATTTTGCTGGAGACTCTTGGTGAAAGAGAAAGTTTTACCAAAAACTCTAAATCGTCTCTTGATGAAGAATTGAAAAAGAATTCATCAAAGTAGAATCTTTGACCTGTCTTCACTATCTGCTTTTGTATCACTGCAAAAAAATTGACAACAAAAAGGCACACATCTTCAGTATAAAATTCGTGTGATGATATTATAAAGTATAAAATATCAGTACACTCTTTGTTATGCAATTCAAAGACATGATTTTTCTGTATCCTGTTTAGTCAACCCGATAACAAAAACATTTAGTTTTCATGTTCCTTGTTCGTTCTACCCGTAAGATATAATATTTGTTGCATAAGTAAATCAGATTTAACATATTTCTATGTTGTTGGAAGTTTTATCTACAAGTGTATAATAATATTTCTAAATCAAAAATATAAATAGATGTTGAATCACTCATTGTGTTATAAACCAACTAAAGAATGCAATAGGAGATGATCTACTTTTTTCACCAAACATCCAACAAAACACAAACATAGAAACAACGTAAATTTCTCTCTAATAAAATGTCTTTCAAAACTTACGAGTTACATATTGCCATTGGGTCCCAGACTTCTTATTCTTATTTGATTCATGGCTTTCAAACCTATGAGGTTTAATAAGTTGTAAACACTCTTTTATCAAGAAAATTTGTAGTATCAGTGATTCTTACCAACTCAAAACTTAGTTGATGATGACTTGAACTTCTTATTTTTAGTAGCATGGATAACAAGTAATATTAGATCAATTCTAAAAAATATATTCATTTAATACGTAGTTTTACAAAATAAACCATGACGTGCACCATACTTATCTACTATGGTCTTGTTTGTGTCATATTAGCCTTGCTGCCTTGCTATGTGTGATACTATGTAATCTCTCTCTTTTCCTTTGTTTTTGGTTGCTTTGATTTTTTTACCTTATTTGAAGTTTATTTTCATAAAAGAAAAGTCAAAGTATTAACATAAATGCTTGAATTTTTTCTGAAAAAAAAATATAATTATTTTCCATATTTGGTTTATTCTAAACGTCCTATAAATAGAAAACCCAACTTCTCACACTATGAACATAATAACATCCACAATATAATCGTTCAGATAGTCTTTACTCTCTACAGTTTTGTTGGAACTCATGATCACCGACTGGCAGTACCAAGAATGAAGAAGATGAGCTTTATTCGGACACGGGTTGAGAGCCTTATTCTAGAATGCACGTCTCTTGGGGCTGATATTTTATCTTTGGGTTTCATCCCATCTGAAGCACACAAATGCCATTTCAGCAGCCCATTTCAATATACAACGTTGCTTATATTAATTCACATTGTATAAGAAGAGATTTTTTAGATTATTTTAGAATATGATGAGCTGTAAAGTATATAGTCAGAGTTGGTTACCTACTTCCTTTTAAATTGACTTTCTAGTCCTTAGTTTACATGGATAAGTAAGCAACTCTTTGTACAATTTTGGTTCAGTGAAAATAGAGAAAAATTTCCCAAATAATTCTTCAAGATTTCTTTGAAATCTTTCAAGTTTTAATGTCTTTTTATTAGTTTTTAAATATGTAGGTCATTTGGTCAAATCATATAATAATATTTTGATTTTTAGTACAAGTTTTTGTTATCTGATTTATTAACATATAATATGCAATTGTAAGCTAGCGCATGACGCCCTAATCTCTTTCGAACTCAACACAAATGCTTTGTTTATTCACATAAACTTGAATGGAAAATTTACAGGGACGGTTCGTGTCGAAGGTGGTCCAATATAATCAAAGATAATAGATGAGTGGAGACTCGTGTCCATATATGAGCCAGATTAGTTAATTGTGTGTCAGTCTCAATCCGCAAAGAGCAGTAATTTATATCCATTGCGAGCAGTGGAGATTAGTGATGTATCAGACCATATGGTATTAAGATGAAAGCAACTTTCCCTTCTCAATTCGAGCAGAGAGACCTACGAAACTTTTCGCTTCCCAAATAACCCGCTACTAATTTATTTGAGTGACGATTTGTTGCCTTTTCTTGAGAGCTTGAGGGGAAAGGCTCCCGGGATTATAATTCACTAGTATAGTTTTCCAGAAATTCCGATTTCTCAATACAGAAAGTTCAATAATTGTGTCATCTCTTGCTTTCCGTCTTGGTATCTAGAGTAAAAAGAACAACATTGTAGCAGCCTAGGCATATACCACATCAACAAAACGCAAGAACGATATTGATTGTTGGAATAAAAAGAAGTGACATTAGACCCAAATGAGGCATTTTAAAGTCGAAGGAGCATAGGACCCAAAGTAAACAATACAAGCTATTACATACATAGTTCAATAGCTTTCACTTCTTGACTTGAACAGAGAGACCTTCGAAACTTTTCACTTCCCAAATGAGCACCGAGCCTTGTCAAAATCCTAACAATGAAAAAGTAATATCTTTCCTTATAATCTATGACCATAATGTCAATATCTCTCTTGTGTGTTACTTAAAAACTTTTTATCATGTACCTTTGGGTTCCATCAGAGCTGTACGTCCCATTTGCAGCAAGTCTGATGATAAGCACAACATAATTTATATTTTGAAAAGAATATTAAACATCATTAATATCAAAGATATACATCATTCTAATGATCACACAGATTTATGTTTAAACAGTTTAAAGCATAAACTTAATATTTACAGTCAGCGACAAAACTGCGAAACTATGTTTATTCACTTACACTTTGCTGTCAGACCACATTGTAGCAACGGTCTATTCAATAGAGAATTGCAGCAGAACTTTCCTGGTACAAACTGAGCTAGAGCGGTAATAGCTTACATATACTGTTACCAAAATCCTGACAAAGAAAAAAACTGCTAAGTTGATATCCAATAATCATTAATAAAAACTTGAATAGTGCTGATGTTTATAGGTATTAAATTTATTGGGAGGCAAACTTTTATATATTTTTGATAGATAGGAAACAAACCTTGTGTATTGTACACCTTTGAATTCTATTAAAGCTTTGAATTCAATAGTGAACATGTGCATAACTCTAAACTCACTGAAACGGAAAGAACAAGATTTTGTGGAGCAGATTATTTTAATTCCTATGTATATTAGATTTCATTTTACAGTGTTCCCACACGAATATAAAGATTTTTTCACCTTTGTTTTTTTATTGGTTATCTAAAATTAAATTTATCTCGAACTGAAGATGATTTCTCGACTTCATAGTGGCAATAAATACTCCATACTGCTCAAGAAGATCTTAACAAAGGAAAAGCAAAGGGAAGTAAACAAAAATAGAAAGCTTCTGAGGACAAAGAAAAACTTACATTTGTGAGAGCATCATTCGCTTTAATCATTAAATGTATTCTCCATCGACTTCTATGGTGGAGATATTTCAGTCTACAAGATGTGAGAGAGAACATATGTTAATAGACAAGAAAAGTGTGTCGTAATAGCCAACTAAGATGAAGACTGATATTTGTCACAAGATCATAAATGAATTGCTATAAACATCCTGCTGATACATATTAAACAATCAACTTTCTGGAGCAAATTATCTCAATTCCTACCTATACTAGACTAGTTCTGAAAACGTGCGCTGCACGTTTGTCTTCTATTATGATCTAAAATTTATATAAGTCTAATATCATGTCGATATAAATATTTATCACATTATATTTTTATAAATATGATAAATCTTGTATTGATTAATATGTTTCTATATAAAGCTTACTTTTGCATCCAAAAATAAATGAAAAGAAGGATTTCAAATATAATCTTCTAGACTAAAATATCTAAATATATGTTTCTCTATACAAATACAAGGGTGACAACTAACTCTTTTCATTTAACTTTTAGTTATTTGTTTTGGAAAATAAGATATGTTGAATTATGTAACACTAATTAAAATAATATAGCATCTGATGGTATATGACATATCAAGGAACTCTTGCTCTAAATTTAAGAAGTGTACCTAAACATTACTAACATGGATTCAATAAAACATTAGGTAATCAACATACTTAGATATGACCATTATTATCTATAATAATTTTCTTCCAAAGATTGTAGCTAGCTACGTATGATATGAAACACGAAAAACTAAGCTCTAATAAAATAAGAGGAATAAATTTAATGAAAGAATGATAAATGTAGCACCTTTTCGATGATCAACTTACATAACATAATTAAGTGAAATGACAAAGAAAGGAAGAAGAGAGTTTCCATCTCACTTACCCAAAGTATGTAAATCAGTAAAAACTTGCTGAATTCCTTCAATAATTGCCTAAAAATTAAATATTAAAAAAATCAGTTTTCAAAACATGAAAATGTAGTAGTTACTTATTATGCTTGTTAGAAGGCCATCTTTATAAAAAGATGAATTTCAACCTCCGCAAAGATTTTAAACATCCGTTCCCATCACATTGCAAGCTCTGTATGAAGTTTTAGAATGTATATGTACATTTTTCTCCTGTAAAAAATAAAAGAATATAATGAAAGTGATTTGTGATAACTAATGTATTTAGAGTGAAATGAAAAGTTTGTTTAACAATCATGCATTTTTGCTATATAACCATTGAGTGACCTCTTTGCTATACAAATATAATATTGACTCGGATAGAAATTACCCCAACTCTTCATTCTCCTTTTTCATCATTATTATTGTTGGAGCAATAAGTGAACATTTCTCATAATTAATTCTGTGCAACTCTTCATTCACCTTCTTTAATATTATTATTATAGCAATAAGTGAATGTTCATAGGTAATGGGAGAGTAATCTAGATTAGGAAGAAAATCAAAAGCCAAAAATGGATAAAATTAACAAGCAGGTATATACTGATTAGCATTAGTATAATAATATAATAGTATGATATAATTATTATTTAATATTTAATTTATTAATAGCTTATAACATTTTAATTTAATGTAGGGGTAAAACGATTAATCTAACTTTTTCCTAATATTCTTTTAATTTATAGTAGGGGTAAAATCGTAAATCAACTTTTAACTTTTTTGTTCCCACTTATAGCAATATATGATTTTCTTTTACAATGTCTCAATGCAAATATAAAGAGTTTATCCTGATCTATAGCTATTTCCTCGACTTCACGGAAGCAATAGATGCTACACACTGGTCAAAAAGATGTAACAAAGAAAAAGAATTTAACCAAAAATGGAAAGATACTAAGGAAATAGAATAACTTACATCTATCTATCGGAGCACCACTTGTGATAATCATTACAGGTTCTCCCAATCAACATTTATGGTGGAAGTATGAGCAATTTTCGGTGTGGATTGAGCAAAAGACATTCCACACTGCTCAACAGGATATAAAAAAAGAAAAGGAAAAAAATTAGCAAAAAAGAAAAGTGAAGAAAACAAAAATAACAAGTTTCTGAGGGAAAAGAATAACTTACATCAGTGGGAGCACCATTTGTTTTAATCATCACATGCATTCCCTATTGATAAATATGGTGGGAATTTGAGCAATATTTGGCCAGTATTTCCCCTTGTCAAATTCTAGTAGTGGTTTGAGCAATGGGCAGTTGTGAATATATAGATCAGAGAGGGAAGAGAGCATCCCTTTTACTGGAAGGGATTGGAGATTAGGGCAATTATCTATGGTCAGCTGAGAGAGGGAGGAGGGCAGTGCTAATTCGGAGAGTGATTGAAGTTTAGGGCATCTCCGGATGGTCAGCTTAGAGAGGGAGGAGGGCAGTGTTGATTCGGAGAGTGATTGGAGATTAGGGCAATCATCTATGGTCAGCTGAGAGAGGGAGGAGGGCAGTGTTGATTCGGAGAGTGATTGGAGATTAGGGCAATTAAAGATGTGTAGACTTAGAAGTGAAGTGAGGTGGCAAAGATGTAGTGAATGGAGCTCATCATGGTGATATAAATGTAGCTCAGAAAGAGAGGAGGGAAGCCGACCTTCTTCCAGCAGTGACTGAATTTGAGGTAAATCAGCAATAGATAGATATTGAAGAGAGGTGAGGCTTTTGAGAACTTGGCTGCTTAATGTTTTCAGATTCTTCATGGTAAGTCTTTTAATAGAGGAAGGCAACTCCCAATGTTGGATCTCTTCGTCACTTCCATCATGGTAGATGCTTAACTCTGTGAGACATGGGAATCTCTGTAAACACCACTCCTTTCTGCCGTTCACGAGTTTCTTGCAATCACTGATCTTAAGGACTTGTAAATTGAAGAGCTCTATTTCTGGCAGACACTTGAGCTTCTCACAATCCCAAATTTCCAAAGACGTCATCGCAGACTCAACTGCCACCGAAAGTATTTCAAGATTCTTACAACTAAAAATACAGAGACTTTCAGTGGCAGTAGGAATCAAAAACCTAGTAACGTTCTGGCAACTCGAAATAGACAATTTGCGTGCTCTTGGGAGAAACTCATCTATACAATCACAATGTCGGAGTTTCAATTCCTCGAGAAACATATTACAATAACCAACTGGCTCCTCCAATTTCAATTTCTCACACCTATATATGTCTATTATCTTCAAGGAACTGGGCAGTATGCTAAAAGGTAAGGAAGTAAGAGAGTTACAATCACTAATATCTAATTCAACAATCTGCTTCATTCCCTCAAATTGGGATCTAAACAGTTGAGCTTCCTCAAAAAGAGGTGTCTCTGAAATTTTTAATTTTGTCAGAGAACAAAGATTTTCAGGCAACTTCCCCATCAACTTTGGACATTTTTTAATTGAAAGGTACTCAAGTAAAGGGAACTCGCCACTTCCTAGTACGTGCCATTGCTTCCACTCTGGCATATCTGCAAATTCAAGCTTCTCAAGAGAGTTAAAAGGCTTTTTGGAGGATGAATTACCATAGAATTCTTCCATCACCTCTGTTATTCCATGCATCCCTCTAATGTAAAGGAATCTCAAAGAAGGAAGCTGTCCTAGTGCTGGCAAAGAATCACAGTCCTTGCAGTTGCTAAGAGACAATTCTACAAGCTTAAGAAACAAAGGATCAGCTAGCCAATTTGAAATTTTTGTCCCTCTATATCCGGTGATTTGGAGTTGTTTAATATTTGTGTGTGGGTGTAGCTCATCAAGTATCTCTCTTTCAGTTTGAGAATCGGCGGCGGCAGTACTACTTTCACTCCACTTCAATAATAACTTGTCAACATGATTCTTCTCCCTTATCTTTGCCTTGAGAGCTTCCCTTTTATCAACCACATTTTGCAACTCTAAAACTGATAGAGATCCATACAAGTTATGTACTTCACCCAAATCTTCCATTCTCAAATCACCGCTACCACCTATAAGAAACTTGGCTCCCACTAGCATTTGGAGACTTTTCAACTTGCTCAGATGTAGCGGCATCTTGAAGCGAAGAGTGTTGGTTATGTCGAGGTGACGCAAGTTGATCAACTTCTCCATCTGCAGCGGTAGCTCCCCAAGATTTTGACAAGATGACAGGAGAAGTGTTTCCAAGTTATACAATGCACAAATAGAATCTGGCAACTGTCTAATATCTGTCCGAGAAAGGTCCAAAAATCTGAGGAGATTTAATTTGATAAACAAGTCATTTGGCAACTCATCAATATAGTAACGAGACAATGATAATGCCCTTAAGGATGTCAGTCTTGGAAGTATGTTATGCAACACCCTCTTGCTTAGCTGATTAAAGTAACTGTCATTGGTTGGAAGCAATGTCCGCAGCTGCTCTAATTTGGAGAGTGGTTTCAATTTCTCAAAGTCACCAACTTTGGCAGTGGAATAGGACATGTGCCGACTTTGTTCCAACATATAATCAGATCCTTTGCTCTCTTCCAACCTAATACAAAGTTTTGAAGATGCAGTTTGGGCCAAATCATTGATAAGGTCATGCATTATGAATCTCTCCGATAGCCAATCAGACTCTGGGACCCGTTCGAACAATGATCTTGATCTCAACTCGTCAAAGTATTCGTTACCTAAACAAAACTGCTTTACAAGACCATTAGCAATCCACAGGTAAATAACTTGGTTTTTGCGGAATTGATAATCTTTGGGATATATTGAACAAAAAGCAAAACATCGCTTCAAATCTGGAAGAAGATCATTGTAGCTCAACCTCAATGCTGGCAGTATACCATTCAAACGAATTGGCTGCTTCCATATTTCACTTTTTAAAATGTTTCTCCACTTGTCCACCTCTGATTTGCCGCGCAAAACACCAGCAAGTGCCTTTAGAGCTAAAGGCAACCCTTTGCAGTTCACTGCAATTTTTTTCCCAACCTCTTCAAGTTCTGGATGTTCCCTATTTTCTAGTGAATGTCGTTTGAATAAAGCCCAAGGGTCTTCACTAGACAGAGTCCCCACGGTGATTGCGCAACAATCAGCACACATCGTCTGAGCAACACTCTCCTTACGTGTAATTACAATGATCTTACTTCCCATATCTCCTTGTACAAAAACATTTCTCAGGTTATCCCACTCACTATAGTCATCATTCCACACATCATCAAGGACAACAAGAAACTTCTTTCCCTTCAGGCTTTCCTTCAATTTGACCTGTAGCTGATTAAGATTGCCATCATCCTTTGAGTCAAATGAGCCAATTTCTTGAAGTAACCCTTTCGTTATTCTCAAAGCATCATATGGCTCAGAAACACAATACCAAGCTTTCAAACCAAAATGGTTCTTCACCTTCTCATCATTGTAAACCGCTTTAGCTAGTGTTGTCTTACCCGCACCGCCCATTCCAACAATAGGAACTACAGTCAGGTTTCCTCCACTTGCATCTTCAGACAATAAAAGGTCAATCAAATCCTTTATTTCCTTGTGCCTACCAAAGCCAAAGATATCAGAATCATCAACCAAAGAAGTTGAAGGTGTTCTAGTTTCTTGTTTAGTCGAACCAAAATGCTCCTTTAACCCAAGGTCACCAATTTGCTCTTGCAAATCCTTCAATGTTTCAATAGTATCTTCCAACTTCTCCTTAATTTTAAGAAAGAAATCATCACTCAAGCACAGGTTGAGGTCACTTACTTGCTGGTAATTGCTTGTTTCTGCAAGATTTTGATGCGGACCTTCCACCTTGATCCTCAAAGCTTCATAATTGACCTCTTCCATTAAGTTTTCAGCAGAGTCGACAGCATGTCGAAACTCATTAAGCCACTGGCTCACAAATTGATTTGATGTCTGCTTATTCTCTGCATCACTTAGCACAGCTTGAAGACCAATCAAAGTCATCCTCAGCTTCTTTAAGAGCCGAACATCACGCTTGTCCATCTTAAACATGTTGAGCAGATCACCCTCAGGAGCAAGCCTATCAAAGAGAACATTCAAAGCTGAAGAGAGAAATGCTCCACCAACTACCTCCATTTCTGAAATCTGCAAAGCAAAACAAGGAGAACACAAAATGATTTTTTAAGAATTTTGAGAAGATAAATTTTTCAATCTTCAATTACTAACAACTTTACTTTACCTGTTGAATGCTAAGAGTAATTCCCAAACAAGAATGATCACTGATATCTCTCAATCTTTCTCTTTTGCTAGTAAATTTGCAAACAAGAATTTGCAATTAGTACAACTATGTTTGCTAGTGCCTATTCATTACCTTCTCAATTGAATAATTGAAGGTACTTGGGGTCGTATACAGAGGCGGACCCACGCGTTTATGTGAGGATGCATGCACATGCATCCGTCAACTTGATTTACTATGTAAATTTTAACAAATTTATTTTGTTCAATATTTACTTAATAATCCTACTAAATTAAAAAAATAGCTAGACAATAGTAATTTCGAGCAACACGTCTTTCATATATCATATTTGTGTTTATTGTTTTAGCAATTAAGGATAAAATAAAACCTAATTATGGTAGAGATTTTGTTAAGATAAAGTAATTCCCATTTAAGACACTTACTAGTCATTTGGTACAATGTCAGAGAGAAAAAGAAGACAGAGACTTTTTACTCAATAAGAAGACAAAGACTTCAGCTGATTTATTATTTTCTCAATTCAATAATTAAACCAAGAGACTAAAGGTGGGTGTAAAAGGGCCCTTCAAAAATAAAAGAGTTCAAAATGATAAATTTCTGCACAGCTCATTTTATTTACAGTGCTAAAAGAGACTACCATATCATGAATATGTTGAAGTAACGGTGAATTTTGTCTTCGAATAATTTATAGGTCATAAATTCAAACCGTGAAAAATAGATATAAATATTTTTATTAAGTGCTTGAGGTGCATCTTTTTCTCAAATCACACTAACGTGGAATATTTTGTGCATACAGAGCTACCCTTGCTTTATCAATTGTGTATTGAAGCTCAATGTTAATGACAGAGTTCTTTGAAGAAGCACATTAACATTTCTAATACGTGTTTTTGGAGATAATAATAGGCACGTATAATTATTATAATTTATAGTAATAGTGTGTTAGTAGAAGCTACAAATGTTCATTATTTTAACTCAATAGAATTATTAATATTAAGTAAAGATTCAACAAAATAAATATGTTAGAATTTATATACTTCCTCAGACTCGATTTAAGTGTCTTATTTTTCTTTTTTGATATGTCTTAAAAAAGAATATTTCTTTCTATATTTAATAAGTTTTTCAATTCCTACATTCTACCTTATAAGTTTAAAACTATAAAATTTGAAAAACTACACATCTTTAATTTAATTATAAATTTCAAAATTTTCTTTTTATTTTTTAAACTTTGTGCTCAAACAAACTATAATACTTAAATTGAGCGGAGTTAGTACATCCGTTCTGCAACCATGTGCTCTATTCTATAGATTGATTGTTAGGTTAATGTAATGTAGTGGAAAAGGACTAAAGCGTAGGACCAAGACAACACAAGTTGTGTCAAAAGTAAATGATAAAACTTAATTGTCATCAATCAATTTATTTCAGAAACCTACCCCTCTTAACAACACAATCAATATGTATAATTGGTACAATCTACAACTGCCATTCATAGTGGGGGGGGGGGGTGACTATGATTTTTTCTCATTCCAAAAATAAGACTTTTCAAACAACAAGAAAATGATAAATTGAATCAATTCATTACTTTCAACAATTCAATAATTGAAGCAAGAGAAAAATGATAATTTATTAGGGATGTAGAAAGGGGGATCTAGGTGGGGAACTCAAAAATAAAAGAGCTTAAAATGATAGATTTCTACGTAGCTCATTATAGTGTTAAAAAGGACATATCATATCATAAATATGTTCACTTAACATTTTTGAAAAGTTATTTTCTTTTTTAAAAAGAAAAGAAAAAAAAAACTATCATTCTTGAAAATTTGATTATTAGGAATTTTGAATTTAACAGAATTGGATCCCTTATTTAAATGATACTTTACATTCTTGTAAATAATCGCACTTTCTTCCTTACATTTTCTACTTACTAAATTTCTACACAACTCACTTTACTTAAAGTGCTAAAAGGGACTGTCATATCATGAATATGTTGGCATGTAACTTATAGGTAATAGATTCAAGTCGTGAAAAAATGATACTAATTTTTTTATTAAGTATTTTGAGGTGCACCCTTTTTCTCGAACCATACTAACGTGAAATATTTTGTGCACCAAGCTGTCTTTGCCGTGTATTGAAGCTCAATGTTTAGTGACAGAGTTCCCTTGAAGAAGCACATTAACATTTATAATACCTGTTTTTTGGAGATAATAATAGGTGCATATAATTGCTATAGTAAATAAAGTGTTAGCAGAAGTCTACAAACGTTGAATATTTTAACTCAGTAGGATTATTAAGTAAAGATTCAACAAAATAAATTGTTCAAACTTCAAACTTATATTTCTTCGATTTTGATTTAAGTGATTTACTTTTCTTTTTTAATACGTCTCAAAAAGAGTATTTCTTTTTATATTTAATAAGTTTTCCAATTCCTACATTCTAGTAAATGACCACAAAATTTGAAAAACTACACAATTTTAATTTAATCATAAATTTCAGAAGTCTCTTTTATTTTTAAACTTTGTGCTCAAATAAACAGAAAACTTAAATTGAAGGGAGTTAATATATATGTTCTGCAACCATGTGCTCTATTCTATATTTGTTGTTGGGTTATTATAATGTAGTGGAAAAGGACTAAAGCATGGGACCAAGACATAACAAGTTGTGCCAAAAGAAATTGATTAAGTTCAACTGTTATCAATCCAACTTACCTGAGAAACTTACTCCTCTTAATTATACAACCAAAACTAATAAAAATTAATGGGAGGTAGGGGTGATAATGGAGCGGCGTGGGTTCGAATAATTTTTTTTAGAAAATATATGGAAATTGGTTACGGGTTATAGAATTAATAAGTTTAAATTAAACTATTTTATTATAATTAAAAGCATTTTTTTTCTCCTCTCTTTGTACTCGATAGCAAATCTTTTTAAAAAATATATATATATATTATTTGGATTAACTAAAAAAAAAATGGAATCACGTGTCTTTTCATTTTTTTAATTTAACTTGAAAGAATCCGAGGAAAAAAAATAGAGACTGAAAAACATGACAAATGATAATAATATAGACAGGTTCATGCAAGGTGTGAAAACAACAAATTGTGTTATTTGAAGCGAGGTGGGTTGAAATCCTTGCGGGTTTACAGGATCATGGTGGTTGGGAAGGAGAGGATTTAATGTTTTTTGGTACGAGATGTTAGAGAAAATACTTTACATATAATATATAATACATAAATTTTATCATGGCAAATTTATATATTATTAATATCTGCATAATTCTAACCAACTACTAAACGACACTTAATGTGTAATTTGCAAACAAGAACGATGAGTGATTTCTGTCTCTTTTGCTAGTGGTACAATCTACAGCAAAACTGTCATTTTTTCTCTTTTTTAAAAGTAAGATTTTTCATTCAAACAAAAAAACAATGATAAATTGAAGCAATTCATTACTTTCTCTATTGGATAATTGAACCAAGAGAGGAAGGATACTTATTATGGGTGGGGACTCGAAAATAAAAGAGCTTGAAATGATAAATTTCTACACAACTTATTAGGACGTTAAAAGAGACCTATCATATCACGAATATGTTTACTCTATATTTTTTAAAATATTCTTTTTATTTGTTAAAAGAGAAACCGTTCTTGTAGATGAATTTATCAGTATTTTATAGTTTTAAATAAGACATTTTTTCTTTCTTATTCTTACTAGAGATAAGGATAAGACATCTAGTGGTGGAGATTTTTCTAACTATAGGCTATGTTTGATCATTCGTTACTATGTTTGTATAGTTGGCAATCATAGGAAAAAGGGAAGAGAGATAAATATATCTCTCAACTTTGTGATTTAGAATAAATATACCTTTTATTAAAAAATGATACATACATACACACACACATATATATACTAGATATGGGACCCCGTGCCAGCACGGGGCCCAATATATGTTATTGTTTCTGTTTTAATTTATGTGGTGCATATGAAATTTGAAGTTAATCAATTTTTTAGTATGTTTTTACATATTTTAAGTTGCTAATTATTTTTACTTAGAGTATGATTTACGTAAATATATTATAAATCACAATAATTAACAAGTTAATATAAAAAAAAAAACTTATAAAAAATTCATTGACTTTTGAAATTTCATTTGTATCACATAAATCAGGACCGAGTAATATATATGAAAATTACATAAAACGTACTATAACTCACAATAATTAGCAACTTAAAATATCTATATATCTATATTTCTCCAAAATTATGCGGCATAGATGAAATTTCGAAAGTTAACAAAAACTGTTTATATGTTTTGAAATATTTTAAGCTATTAATTATTATGATTTATAATACTTTTTACATAAAAAAATTATTTATATAAAGTATAAAAGAGAAAATTTAGAAAAAGGAAACATAAATGTCAGCAGGAGTCCAATCTATGTTAATTTCTATGTTTTAATTATTGTAATACCGATTGAATCTGGAGAGCCAACTAAAAAATTTTAAAGGTTTTTTTTTATAAATTTTAAGTTGTTAATTATTATAATTTATAATATTTTTATTAATTTTAAACCAATATATGTTTTTCTCTGTCTCAATTACATGAGACATATGGAATTCGGAGAGTCAACTAAAATTTTAAAATATGTTGAGTTGTTAATTATTATACCTTATAGTACTATTACGTGATTTTCAAATAAAATATGTAATTTTTTTATTTCAATTTATATGTCATTGATATAATTACATATATTAAGTAATGAAGAATTAATGTGTAAATTATGTGACACCTATGAATTTTGGAGTGTAAATCAAATTAGTTATATGAATTTGTTTTAAAAAGCGGTTAATTATTATAATTTATAATACTTTTTATATATTTTTTAAATGATATATATATATCTTTATGATATTGATATTAGTATTATAATAAATTAAATTTTATTATTTTAAATTTATGATCTCAATTGTCAGCCTATGCCACATTATAAAATGTTCCAAAGTAGATATCAGATTTACAAAAATGTCGATGTCAGCTACAGTAATAAAATAACCTCTAAGGGCCTGAACCTATATATGTTTATATAAAGCTGAATATTGACAATTTGATGTGGCATCTCTCTATGACCAGTATTTGTATTCATCTTTTTTTTCCTTTTTTTGACATTTTATCTTGTTTTGTATTTTTTATTTGTATTTAAAAAAAAAGTATTTATGTCATACCCGATTAATTATGCCCTTTATAACATCCATTACACTAATATAGATTTAAGTAAATGAAAATGGAAGATGAAAAGATAAAAACTATTCATTTTTTATAACTGTTTATAATTATTTAGCCTATAAAAAAAAACAGTTGACCATTTGTAACAAATAAGAACAAATTTCTTCACTTTGGCTCTTCTTCTTCTGACGATAATGATCAATATATGGTATCAACTTTTGTCGCTAAGATGTCCATCAAATTTCTAGGTCATGTGACTTTTTTAACAAAAGAGAAAGAGAGAATATCTCATTATTCTTGTGAAGACATTGATGTAAAGAAAGAGATTATGTAACAAAAAATTATTTTCAAAATAAAAGACTTTTTGAAAAAATGTTTATTCCTCCTACAAGGAGAGAAAATTCATTGTGGTTGAGAAATTTATAAGAAGCCTGATTAGTGTTTCAAAGGGTAAGAAAAATTATTTGGAGAAAAAATCATTCTATTTATGGAATTCGTATCAAATTAGGAGGAGAACAAGCAAAAATTTATTTTGTGATTTGAAAAGAGAGAAAATTAGATATTATTTATTTCAATGTCATTATTCTTCTAATTTCTTTCTTCTTTAATTTTGTCTTGATTTTTTGTATGTTTAATTAAAGGTTTTTTTTCTTATTTATCTTTAATTAAAGTTTATATATATTTTCTTAAAAAAGAATTTAAAAAGATGATCATATTTAGTTCCTTTCCTCATCAATGCTATTAATCTCATAATTAGTGTTATTTATATTATTTTCTTAATTACTTTTTTTTCTTTCATTTAATTATTTATTTGAAGAAATTAGTTATTATAACTTTATAAGAATTACACATGTATTTTTACATAATTGATTTGTTATTTTAAAATTTTTTGGATCATTCTTCATCTTAAAGTTCCTATCTATATGTAATAATAAAGCTAAAATAGAAAATGTGGGGTGACACCTTCTTAGCAATAGATACTTATTTATTCTGATCAATGTTTCTGACATTTTTTGTTATTTTTTCCTTAAAATAATTGTTGCCTCGATTTTTAGTTTTAGTTTTATTTTTTTAGCATTTTCTAATTTTAAAAGACTGAAAAATTTATATTGAAAATTTACAAAATATAAAAAATGATTTATTTAACTCCTATCATCATCAATATTATTATTAATTTGTTTTACTTCTTTTCTTAATCTTCATTTCATCATTAAATGTAATTTATATCATTTTCTTAGATATATATATATATATATATAT
>NW_006238943.1:1098487-1103065 GCF_000226075.1 Solanum tuberosum | reverse complement strand
ATAGAATTCCTAGAAATCCAACTTGAAAAATTATGTTAAAAATGGAAAATAAAAAGTGAAATAAATTTAATTGAGAGTTATCCTTCGTCTGTCCCATTTTATGTGACACTTTTTATTTCTCGAGAATCAAATAGTTTAAGTTTGACCATAAATTTGCGTATGATATCTTCAATTTTTTAAAAATGAAATTTATATATTTATAAACTACATAAAAATCAAAATATTATAGTTCATAATAATTAATAATTCAAAATATTTTAAAGATCTATGAAAAATTTAAGATCAAAGATAAACTAAAGAGAGTAAAAGGGGAGAATGGAAAGTAGAAAAAAAGGAAAAAAAACGAATATATTGAGAGAGAAACTGAGGAAAGAAAGTCAGAAAAGTAATTATTCATGTGGGTTATTGTATATGTAGAAAGACACATGTACAATTAATGAGCCACAATTAATTTTATAGTACAATTTGGTAGTGCCGTGTTTGTCCTCTAAAGTCTCACTTCTATTAAGGAAAGGAAGTAAAATGAAGCGGGTCCACATATGGTACAACTTGTATGACTTTTGGAACCATTCCTTATTGCTTTCGTACAACTCTTTAATTTAATGAAGTGGGTCCACATATGGTACAACTTGTATTAGTTTTGGAACTATTCCTTATTGCCTTTGGTACAACTCTTTTATGTTGTGTTCTATGTGCGTACTGTACACATTTGACCGGTTCTAAAATACGTGCTACACGTGCACAGAAAGCAGTACACATTCCAATGTGTAGAAAAAGTAGAAGCTGAAGAAGTTACTATTTTAACCCTACTTTTGATGCTATGTGCGTAGTGTATACATTTGACCGGTTTTAGTTCATCTTTTTGGTGGGCCTCAATGTACAATTTCTATAGCTTTTAGTCCAGCTCTTTAGTGCAGTGTTGGTCCTCCCAAATTCCCATTTCTAAATAGAAGTAATATATATATAACAAATGGTGTACATTTATCATTTTCGTTAACATATCTATATTTACTTATTATAAAAAAAACTATAGTACTGAGTTTTTAATTTCAAAAATGTCTCGTGACTTGAGAAAATTATTTCACCCCATATTTACACCTCTAAACCCGATCCAAATGAAAAAAATAGTTTAATTCCTCATCTACTCAATTTTAAGAATAAGTTTATTTTAGTCAATTGTTAGTTATATTTGAAATGTAGTGCATGTTCTGTAAGCTCTCTTATAGGATCTCCCTTTGTTATTTTTTATAAAAAATAATATATCAAAATTGGTTATTCAATCATAAAATGGATTTGGGTCAAGTCTATATAGAAGAAGGATTGAGATTTTTTTTTAATTGGATAGGATCTTGGTGGGTAAAAA
The DNA here is from genome assembly GCF_000226075.1 of Solanum tuberosum. Lineage (NCBI taxonomy): Eukaryota > Viridiplantae > Streptophyta > Magnoliopsida > Solanales > Solanaceae > Solanum > Solanum tuberosum. Next base: position 1,101,702 of record NW_006238943.1, on the reverse strand, counting down.
ATTGATGAGGTAATGATTTTAAGTCACGTAACATTTGTGAAATTTAAAAATCAATTTTAAGATATTTTTTAATTCAATCTGTTAGCGAAAAGGGTAAATATATACACTATTTGTTAGACAATAATAGTATGTATGCATTATTTGTTAGACGATAAAGATATATATTCACTATTTTTTTAATGAGGAATATGTTTGTTCTAAATCGCAAAATTAAGGAGTATATTTTCCCCTTTGCCCTAGATTTTTTTTTTTTTCTCTTTTCATATTTTTTTCTTAATTAATGATTTAGAGACATTAATGTTACCTACAAAGTCAAGACAACTCTCGTAAGTCTTCTCCAAAATATTATCATCATGGTCTCTATCTAGGTCCATGTATAACATTGTCTGCATATTAATTTATTTTTAAAGTATTTATTAAATAACCCATTTTTTAATAATATGAATTAATATAAAGAAGGATAAATTTGTTAAAGTATAATGAATTTATGTTTATTTAAATAAGTTCAGGCGTAATATCGTAAATCATAAGGAGGTGAGTGTTATAGAGCGAAACCTCGAGGAAGGTCTTTGGAATTATCCCATAAAAGAAATATATTTTCTTTTTGAGGTGAGACTTTTCAATGAAGTTCCAATTGATCTAATTTCAAAAAGAATAACGAACATCAAAGTTATAAAATAATAAATTAAATAATAATTATGTGTTTGTAGCCTCTTATTATATGGTACAATATATAGATATTATGGTTCGAGTTGAAAGGTTATTGTTAATATTTTTGTTGAACTTATATAATTCGTTCTAAATTCACCTTTAACTATAAGTAAGGACAGTCCAAAACCTATTTGAGTCATAAAAAGATAAAATTAACATAAATAAGTCAAATTTTTAGGATGTAACTAAAATATGTTCAGTGTAGTTTTTTTTATCGTTTTATCAAAAAATTTAAACGGCACGCCTAAATTTTAACATAAATGGGAAGTTTTCTTACCCTTTATAAAACAGAACTTTATCTGTCACTTTATATAGTGTAATTTTTTCTTCCACTTTATAAAAAATTACTCTTTTCACTTTTTCCTCAAATTTCATAAATCTGACTACCCAACAGTCGACACCACATTAAAAATTCAAAGGTTTCTTTTGAAGATTTTCGAAAGATTGAAGGGTCATAGCACAACCCGACCACCCAACAATCTACCCCACAATTTTTTTAATTAAAATTAGAAATTTATTTCTTTTCATCTTTTATTCATTGATTCAAGATTAATATACAAATTAGTGGAAGATTTTGAATGATATTATTGATGTTCTAGTTTATTCAAAATTTCGTTTATATATAATTAAAAATCATAAACAAGATTTTTCTCTTAGAATAAGTGCTAAGATAAACATTGAACATTGTTTTTTCTTTATTTTTCTTTTAGATTAGTGCTTAGATGAATTTTATTTTATCATTTTTTTTAATGAAGGAAAAAGAAAAAGAGTTGTCAAAGAAACTTTTCAGACATATACATTTTACACATTAATTATGTGTGTTGTGCCTATTCATAATCCTCTTAGACAAATTATATATTAAATTTAGAATATTTATTCTTGTCAAATAAAAATGAAACATGAAATGAGAAGTAAAAAGATCAGAAAAATTAAGAAGTGAAGAAACTATAAACAGAAAGAGAAAAATACTACAACTAAAATTTCAAACATATCCAATAAGCATAAGGGATTTTACTTTAGTATTCTCTTTGCTATTTATTTAGATTAAAACTATGTACTTAGTTGTATTTTCATATTTTAGAAACTAAAAAATTTCAATATTTTTTTAATGAAGATTTTGAGTTATTTAGTTTTTTTTATGAAGAAAAACTTTCACTTTATAAAGTTTTAAAAAAACTTTTGTTTTATGTTATAATTTAGACGTTAATAGATAAATGCCTATCGTTTAAATTTTTCATCAAACAAAAAAAAAGTTACATCATAAAAATATGATCTATTTATGTCAATTTTATTCTTATGACTCAAATAGATTCTCAACTCAAGTTAGTACTTCTCTCGTCGTAGTGACAAAATCAAAGTGTATTTTTTACAAATATATTATAGTAGTAGTTTTCACTTTCTTCAAGAAATTGTCAGCTATTTATTCGAATAAGCAAATCTGTGTTCAACACTTTATTAATTAATTATTACAATTATGTCAAAGTCCAAATTGCCATGCAGAAAATAATTACTTTAAGTGTAAGGATTTTACACAATAAAGTTGACAGCCGTTTTTTAAAATAAAAGGTTATTATTTTTTTGAAAAGTGAAGTCGCTTTAATAAAAATACTAGTAAAGAAAGCCTGGGCGCTGGCCGGGCCCAACATTAATAAAGTTATATTAGATGAGAATCTTACTAAAAATATTTTTTTCATATTATTTGAGCACTTATTAAATTAGGATAGAATTAATTAATTCTTTTTCATTTTACCCCTACAATTAATATGACCATTCCTATATTGTATGTGTATTTTTTGTAACTCATTTCAATGTGCATTGATATAAACAAAGGGCAAAATGGTGAAGTCTTCCAATGTATTAATGATTTCTTAATCACCGTGTAAAGTTGGAAGTGCCCATCTAATATGGGACGGAGGGAGTATAGTTTATGTATTGTTATAAAAATAGTAAAGATTGTTATAATATATTTTGCTCATAAGTGAGCTAATATAGAAACTTATTTGTCATTTGTCTTTTTAATTTCAATTTTAAATAGCAAATAAATGTAGCGATAAGATTGAGGGTAGAAATGAAGCATATCTTTCTAAATTTAAGTAAAAATAAACAGAGTAGAAGTAACATTAGGGTTATCGATAGGATGACTCATTCGGTTATTTTTTTTAAAAATATATCATTCAATTTTTGGGCTATTTTATAATGTATAACCAAAATTAAAATTTTAAAATCATCCCAATCCTAATATATGTGACACAAGCAGTACAAAAATTAGTCTTTTTTTTGTTCTCTTGTAGATATTTTAAGTTATTATTTATTGTAAATTATAGTACTTTTTATTAAAGTTTTTAATAACATATGTTACTTTTTATGTTTGAGAGTTAAACCAACTTTTTTTTTATATGTGTTTTGTCCTTTTCCATTTTCAAAAACTAATACTCTCTCCATTTCATTTTATATGTCATTTATTTTTATAAATATATTGGTTATTCCCTCTTCTTATTGGAACA
>NW_006238943.1:1096196-1097226 GCF_000226075.1 Solanum tuberosum | reverse complement strand
CCTATAACATAAGTTGATCAACAAAAATATTAGACTGATTAAAATGTAAATTAACAACTAAATAAATTGCAATAAACATTACCTGTTTTGTAGAACCTCTTGGTCGACCTCTTCCTCTCTTTGTGCTTGATTGTGATTCAGTTGGTGCTCTAGAAGAACCAACACTTGACCTTGTTGAACTAGGCTCACATCCTTTCCCCATTCCTCTTCCTCTGCCTGCATTAGCTTGATTATTCAAATGACAACCCCTCTTATTATGACCCTTTGCATGACAAAGACTGCAGGTCATCTCAACACCTCTCTTGGACAATTTTCCTGTTTTATTTTCATTCTTCTCCTTTCTCCTACACTTTCTAGGCCTTCCTGGTAGTGTTTTTATAACAGGTGGTATAACAGAAGGGTTGGCCGACTGTGGCCACATTTTTATGTTAGTAACTGGTTGAATGTAGTGACTATAGACCTTGAGATAAGTCTCCTTGCTATACCAATGTGCAACATAGTTAATGGGCTCCAATTTCTAAAATGAAGTGCAGCTATAACATGACAACAAGGTATACCTCTTAGCATCCAAGATCTACAAGTACATGTTTGATTGCCTAGATTCACAACAAATGTGTTATCCCAGCTGTCTTTAACCTCAAAACCATATTCACCATTCCATTCAAGGTTACACTTCATTGACTTTGTTGTGTTCTCTGTCAATACCTTTAGGGCCATTGGAGATATGTTTGTTATCCAAGTATCACAGAACTCCCTCAATTGTCCTATTCTTCTCATCACTTTGATCCTCATTTCTTCAAGCATTGTGATGATAGTTTTGTGTCTTGGCTCCAAAATCCATGAATTAAAGCTTTCAGCCATGTTATTGTCAACACTATCACAACAACTGAAAAACTTAAAGTATAATTTAGCCCACCTCTCTATATTGTACCACAATAAGTCATCATATATTCCAATGCCTAACTTCTCCATATGATCCAAATTTCTTTTCAATTCTTGTTCATATGTAGATTTGGCACATCTCCAAAAA
>NW_006238943.1:1063777-1093493 GCF_000226075.1 Solanum tuberosum | reverse complement strand
CCTCAAAAGTTTGACTAGATTCCTTATCAAAAGTAGTATTAGATTCCCCACCCACATCATTTAGATATCCAATTTCAGGGGGGCCACAACAGTTTCTTCAACTAAATGAGTCACATAAAGTTCAACAATATCTCCATTTTTTAATTTATGTACAATACCCATAATATCCCTATCACTTTTAACTTCAATAACACGTCGACATTTAGGTGGTTTAATATAAACAACACAAGCAGAACAGTTATAGCCAATTTCTTTAACTATATCAACAAATTCAAAGTAGGACAATTTATCAACATCTACATCAAAACAATCAGTGACAATACCTCCTTCATACTTAATACGAGGTTTTTGTTGTAGTTTTCCACCATGGTGAAACCTTAAGGTAACGTACACATCCATCGTCAAACTGAAAAGATAAAAAAAAAAACTAAGCTTTACGAAAACCCTAAACTCGGTCAAATATTACAATCATCTAAACGAAGATTTCTAACCTGGTAACTTTGTTCTTCACGTAAATCCTTTGTTTCTTCACAAAAATCCTTTGTTTCTTCACGAAAATCCTTTGTTTCTTCACGAAAATCCTAAACTCAGCAAATCCTTCATGCTAATGACTTGTTATTCTTCAGATTAGGTCTTTTGATTTGAGAGAGATTTAGGGATATTTGTTTTAAAATGGGTTGGGTTGTATTTTGGGAACGGGTGGGTTATATAAAACGGGTAAGATATTTTTAAAACCCTTTGCGACGTGGACCAATGAAAACGCGCGTGTGTAACAATGCCCAGCCTTCAACTGGGCTGATGTTCGGAGGGTTGAAAATAATTCACATAAAAGATGTTAAGGGGGGTATATAAACACCCGTGTAGTTTAAGTACTAAAGTAAGTTTTCGTGCCAAGTTCAGGGGGGTTTTTATGTATTTTCCCTTTTTTAACACTGAAAGAAATTATTTATCAAATGAGTTTAAATTATATACACGTTGAATACGAAAAAATAATTTTAAAAAATAAGTTACACCATAAAGTTAGCAACTTAGCACGAATCATGATACGTAATTATGTACTAAGACCAGATATCAGTTGTTCAATATTTTATATTCATCATATCAAAGAAGTTTGACTTTCCTGCTGTTTTATTTAAATAATATTATCACAGTGCAAAATTGGGGGAAAAAAATATGGGCAAAAAAAAAAAGATATTGTTTTAGGAGATTGCAATGTGATGTGTGCCCTGCTCATGTATTTATTCCATTCTTTTAAAAATAATTAATAATTGATGTTGTGGTGATATAATTAGTTTGAGAAAATATGGTTCGTTTCAATACGTTTAAGTATTAATTTGTCCATTATTAATCTAGTTTATCTTGATTTGTTAGCTCGTTTAAGAATTTGAAATAATTTGAGTTAAGTATGTAACCTAAATTGACTAATGATAAATCTTGTAAAAAAGTTCAACTTAAAAATATATTTTCATTTGATATATCATGTAAAGCTATAATAAAGAACAATTTATTTACTTAACTTTTCTCTAAGTATATAAAACAAATTAAGAAAAAAAAATTAAGAGTTGAACGACTTGGGATGTGATTCATATTTTTAACCCATATTTAATAAAGTTTAACGATATTTATTTTGATCCGTCTAAATTTAGCTCAATTACATTGCGTCGATATTATTTGTTGATAAAGATTGGAATCTTTGACATTGCTAGAACAGTTCCAAATGGTGCTGTTTGACTAAATAAATAAAATAGGAGTTTTATTATTATTATATATATAGTATATGGCAATCCAAATTTGACCATTTATTCCAAAGTGAGAAAAAAAATTGTTTAAACTTTTTTGGCTAGTATTTAAATACTGTTTTCCTAATGTATCTATATATAGTAACAAAATACTAAGACGAAAAATTCATTAGTGTGAGATTTTAATTTTGCATTTAAAAAAAATAAAAAACTAAAGATGTCTAGTTTTTCAAGATTGCTATCAACAATCTCCAAGAAAGTTGTGAAACCTTTTTCTCCCACTCCATCAACTCAAAAAATTCACAAATTTTCACTTCTTGATCAATGTATGGGTAATTTTTATATGCCCCTTGTTCTATTTTACCCAAAACATCAACTAGAACAAGGTCCAAAACAACTCTCTAAACTTCTAGAAAACTCATTTTCAAAAGCATTGACTTATCATCAACCATGGGTTGGAAGTTTGAGAGATAATGCAACTATTCATTGTGATGACACTGGGGCTGAGTTCTTTGAAGTTGAAGTTAATTGCCCAATGAATCAAGTCGTTCATCGCCCAGACTTAACATTTCCTCCAGGGTTATCCTGGAAGAATGTTCCTCATGCAAATGATGGTGGCCGATTGAGCGTAGCTCAGCTTAGCCACTTTGATTGTGGAGGAATGTCAATAAGTGTGTGTATGTCACATAAGGTGGGTGATGCGCGTAGTGCCTTTTCCTTTTTGAAGGATTGGGCTACAATAACCCGACAATATCCAAATGGTGAATTATCATGTCCTTCGTATTATGTTCAGGATTCATTAATGCCATCTCTACCCGATGGACCACTAAAGTTCCCCGTTGTGGTTGAGCCAAATGCAGAAGAAAGTGTCGAATTTGAAAAGAGGTTTTTTTTATCTGAATCCAATATAAGAGCTCTCAAAGCATTGATAGTTGATGATCCATCATCAATAGTGCAAAATCCAACAACTACTGAGGTTGTTAGTGCAATTATTTACAAATGTGCAGTAATTGTTGGTGCAAACATATCAAATGGTAATGATTCTTCATCTGGTTTTAGTATCCGATTTACGAAAAACAATTCCACCTTCAATAAAATCAACATCCACAATCGGGAACATTCTCACCGCCTTCTCTACTCCAATATATAACCTAGAAGACCTGAGGCTACCAAAATTAGTAGCCGATATAAGAAAGTCTAAACACGAGCTTTCCACCAGAAACAATTTCAAAGAAAACAAATGGGTATCAGAGATGCTAGAATACGCAAATAAAATAAATACAGAAACAGAGGATGACCAATCGTATCGTCAGAAGAGTTCATGTCACGATGTGTATCGATGTAGTAGTATATGTAACATTCCATTCCAAGATTTGGATTTTGGATGGGGGAGACCTACAAGAGCAAGCATAGCAAGTACACCATTTAGTAATATGATTTATTTGATGAATACACAAGATCAAAATAAAGGAATTGAAGTGTTTATTAACTTGAATCAACAACAAATGTCCATTTTTGAACAAGACAAGGAATTTCTACAATTTGCTAGTCCTGTTGGTGATAATCATGTTCATGAGGACAAAGAGAAATTATATTGCATGGAAGCTTTCTAAATTATTCTTACATGTGCATTCATGTAACAAGGAGTTTATAATTCAACAAGGTTATAAATTTGTAATTGCTATATATGTTTCTAAATTTCTATTTTATGGTATGTTGTTTATTTCGTCTAAAACCTCTTTAAATTTATCTACCATAAAAATATAAAAAATTTAAATGTCAAATTATTTTTAAGAAAAAAATTATTCTCATAAATTCTTGAACGTCTGAAGTTCATATAAGATATCTATAACTTTAGACTCATATTTAAAAGGGATAAGGGTCTGAAAAATACTCCAACTTTGGTCGGATTTACTGTTGCGATACTAAACTTTCATTAACCTATTACCTCCCTAGACTATTTAATACCGTATTTTAAACATATATATTTGCCCACGTGGATATAAAAAATAATGCAAAATTATAAATAGTAATGTGTCCACGTGGACACATATATACCTTTAAAGTACACTATTAAATAGTTTAGGGGGTAAAAAATACGGTTTTAAATAGTCTAGGGTGGTAATAGGTCCTTATGAAAGTTTAGTATCACAACAGCAAATCCGACCAAAGTTGGGATATTTTTCAGACCCTTATCCCTATTTAAAAATAGTAAACTTGTAAATTCTTATACATTGCAAATATAATTTAAATGATGGTTCACAAATCGACGACCTATCACCCTCTTTAATAAACTTTAAAGTGTCACAACAATGCCAAAAAATTAATTAAAAAATTACTGTTAAACTATATAATATGTTAGTCAAACCTTATATTAATTACATATCTTGTATCTTAAAAAATGTTTTTTCCTTTAAATAATTCATGAGATTCATTGTTTACTTTTTTTAAACTGCATACATATATTATATATCTATTGGCTATTTTCAATTTAGGTGGACATTATTTACTTTAGTTTTTTAAGAAGAAAAGCGAATAGATGACGTTTTGTCATGAAAACACGTTTGTTCATAAAAAATTTAAAAAAATTCAAAAACAACTAAACAAAAATTATTCTTACAAAAATTTAAAAAACAACTCTAATTTATTTCATGATCAAACACAATTTCAATTTTCGTTCGTAAAACAATTATTTTTTCAGTAACAAAATGAAACATAGTCAAACGCCTCCAAATAATGGGATCAAACTTCAAATTGAAGTTCACCCACAAAAGAAACACTATAAGACAAAATGATCCATAAACTTTTAGAAATATCTCCAAACACCCTCTTTATCTTTCCTTCTTTCTCCCTTTTTCCCCTTTCAAAATTTCCCCATCGTCTTCAAAATTCGATTCAGGCATCCAAATCTCCTTCAAATTCAGAGCAATTTTCAGTAAAAAAAATAATCAAAATCTGGGCTGCAATGAAACGCTATATGAACCCATTTTCCTGTATCTTATTGTGTTGCATCTTTTTGTTGAGTTCGATATACATCGCTAAAGCTGAAGTTATTACCCTCACAGGTGATACGTTTAATGATAAGGTAAATAAAACTTATTTTTGTTGCTTTTATGTTGCTCGGACTCTTCAAAAATACTGTCACACCCGTATCGGATTCTGCAAAAATATACTACTTTTGGAGGATTCGATACGCACTTGTGGACATTTTTGAAGAGTTTGAGCAATATAGATTTTAGTTTGTTGTTTGGTTAGATCAGAGATTAGTTTTACCTTGTTGAAGATTACTAGGGTTTATACGATCTGTAACATATATGTGTTTTGACTTTTTGAGTAATTGTTGCTCTATGCTGTTGTTGTGTCATTTGAGATGATATTTTGTTAGTAATTGAGTGATGATATCTAAATTTGATCTGGGTATTTGTTGATTTGGTGTGTGTGTCGGATCGTTCAAAAGTAATACATTTTTAATGGTTATGATACGGGTGCAACAACATTTTTGTTTGATGAGTTTTCAAGTAATTATTGTTCTTATTTTGCTGTTTTATTTTTTAAAAGATGATAAGTATTTCATTAGTTATTGAGTGATGATGTCTACTTTTGATCTGGGTGTCTGTTAATTTGATTGTTTGTTGATTTTTGTTTTGTTTGTCAAAGTAAGAAATGAGTGTTTCCATATTTGATATTGCTCAAACTCTTCAAAAAAATGTTGATGAGTGTGAGTATGTTCGTCCGGAAGTAGTACATTTTTTTACGGATACGATATGAGTGCAGCAACATATTTAAAGAGTTCGAGCAACATAGTCCATATTGGAACCTGTTACGTGTCATTTTGGGTTGGAATTGCATGAGATGCAAGTGTCCTTACCATTCTCCTAATTGTTTCACGGAATTATTTTTCTGTGTAATTTGATTAGGAGCTTGTAACAACATCTACGCCTCAATTCCAAGCTAGTTGGGGTCAGCTGTATTCACTTAATATAAATGGTTTGTCTGGTCTATAAAATTTCAATACTCTATAGTCTGTACTTAAGGATTATCTAACACGAGGAGTTCTCTAATATACTATAGTGGTTAATCTCCAATATACTAAGAGTAATTTAGTATGCACTTGAGCATATTGGACACAATTGTTTTAAAGTAGGGGATAAGTATTAAGGGCTTGTTTGATGATGTATAAGCATTATAATACCTGCATAAAAACCAACATTAAATTATGGCCAAATACACACACACACACACCCAACTTGTCTAATACTTTCATTTTGACACTTGAACTACAAGTAGCATCTTTTAAATACTTTATGTTGTAGAAAAATGTAACTTTTGAACACAAATTTGATAATTCTAAATTATGTGTGGTGCATGACTATCATGCACGTGGCATGGCAAACAAGGCCAATTAGAAAGACATGTCAACAAACCCCCCCTCCCCCCCAATTGTCTGATACCAACCACCTCGAAGCGCAAATAATATCCATTAAGCTGAACTCTAGCTGCTATAGATTGAGAAACCAAGCTGTTAAAAAAGTTGTTTAGTGCTTGTGAGTGAACCCCATATGGGTCTTAGAATTTCTAGTTAGCAAAACCACAAATTTTGTGAGTTCAGAGGATGATTCAATAATGGTGAATGAAGCTAGAAATAGAAAAAACCTAAGTTGCTCGGACTTTTCACTTTCAGTGTCACACCCGTGTCGGCATGACGTGGGTGTGGGATCCATACCCAATCTGGTCAACCAGTATTGGATACTTTGACCAAATTCGTGGGAGAAATTTTGGACAGATTCATGATATCTGTAATCAAAATAAAGGTGAAATTGAAGAAAATGAAATATCTTGTATATATAAATTTCTATTGCCACCCCCTTTCCTTGTATCTCCTTCCAAGATTCTCCTCTTGATCATTATTTTCTTCTCGAGTTTTCCACATAATATCTCATAATTTAGGTTTATAACTCTATTTTTAGCCGAATTTCTGCACCCGTATCCGCACATGATCCATATCCCCGAATCTTAAATTTAGGTCATAGAGGATCCGACCGCTAGATCCACACCTGTATCGGACACCCATACCCGAGTCCAAGCAAGTTAGAGAATAACCATGAGATGCTTTCTTGGAAGAATTTGACGTCTGCAAGTGGGGTTAGATTTCGTTTTTGATGGTTTCTAGAGCATTTAATTGGCTGAGAAGAAAGAAGAAAGTGAATTATTAGACATTTTGTAAAGAAAGGAAATTTCAGTAGGGGCTTTCTTCTGGTTATGGTGGTGGCAATTGTGGCGGGATGGAAGAGGAATGTGTTTGATGGTGGTGGGCAAGAGAGGAGGAAAATGAAAGAACAAAGATGTTCCACTTACACTAAAAATAAGTGTAATTGTGTCTAATGGGCACATTTTGGCTCGAATTCAAGTGTTCAGTAGATACTACTCCCCGTTCAGGTGTCAAAATGAAAGTGTCGAACAAGTTTTGGAGGTGCTTATGTACTTGGCCTTAAATTATACACCATTTGGTTGCTTATTTCTTAATAGTTATACCATATTTGGTTGCTTTATTCTATGTTGCCATAAATAATACATTTATAAGTTATGAATTTTGTTTTATGTGGATAAAACGTGGAATAAGAATACATGCATTGAAACAACTAAAAAGACAAAAAAGCTCTGCAGTTTTCTCTAGTATACCAAAAAAAAATTTGGTGGTGACTGATTTTATAACAAACATGATTGTCTAGACATTCAGAACTACTTCAATTACACATTGCATAGTTTAGAAGTTAAATAAACTTAACTTATTTTAAAAGTAAACACACACTTCAAATTTCACATTGCATATTTGAAACAAATCAAACATACAACAAAAATATTCTCCACATTACCCATATCCTTGCATTACCATCCTTACCTACTAATCTCTGCACTACCAACTTCTGCTTAATTTGTTTTTGAACCTAATGACCCCCCAAGTATTGAGACCAATTTAATAGATAAGCAGTGTACATGTTAAGTTAAATATTTAAGTTCTCTTTATGGTTTTTTATGATTTTGTTTTACCATCAAATAGTGGTCAACATTGAAACAAATAATACTTGCAGTATTGAGTTCGCTGGTGGTTTTTTTTTTTTTTTTTTTTTTGCAATTCCTTGAATGGCTCCTATACCACACTTATGTTGTTCTTTTGTGGGTCATTTAGATAAGCGAGAAGGACACTGCATGGTTTGTCAAATTTTGTGTTCCGTGGTGTAAGCACTGGTAAGTCTTTTAAAACTAGCCTGCTTTAGTATTTTGTCTTGTCCTTCAGATGAAATGGTGGGTTTGTCTGGGATATACAGGGATGACTAAATTATCGAATGTCAGCAGCATCTGCTTCCCAGTAAAATCATGAATTGGTAGTAATCTGTTATAACCATTTGGAAACTAGGCTGATATGTTTGTCTTCTGAAAAGTCAAGTGCAGCTTAGTGTTTATTGCTACATAAGTCTACTATCAGGATCTAAATGATAACCAATTAGGGCAAAAATCTTTGAAAGGGATGCTTGTAACATGGTTCAAAGCCATTGTTACTGTCTCCGTGTTAAGCAGCATCGGACATTCTACTGTTAGCAATGCACATGAAGAATCCTCTTGGTCAAATGCAGGAAAGTCTAAAGCACGTTTTATATACATGCTAATTACCATTATTAGCATATTGCACACTTTCTTTTGTCTAGACTACAATGTAGCAGAAGATGATCCACATCCTCCCCCGCTTCCTTGTATAGGTAACACCAACTAATGCAAACAACTTTATGTATTCTAAGGTTTAGGTTTTCCATCATCAAAATCACCCCTCCTAGTAGCTGACTATGTGAAAGAAACACCTTCCTCTGCACCATAGTGATCCAAATCGAGTTCCAATGGAGAACAATCCTCCTCCCCAATTAAAAGCTTGTATAAGAGGCCAGAGAAAACTTTGTTATTATTATTGTTTTTTGATAGGTAAGGTAGAAAACTTTGTTATTCCCCAACTCCCAACTCAAAGCCTCAAGTCTACCAGCTGGCTCACCATGCTTATGAAGTAAAGCAAGCAATCTTTAAAACTCATTCTTCTCCCAATCTTGGAAATCCTCCTGTAACTCAAGTCTCAAAACGTCCTTCCCCCCTAGACTTCCCCTGATTTGCTAGACAGATAAGTCCCTTTGGCATGAAACTCTATGCATACATGGAAACTCATCCTCTAACACAAGTTCAATGCCAACGTCATGGTTTCTAGTGGCAATACATCATGAACCCATGTATGTATCATCTGCTAATACACAGCCAAAAGTCCCCCACACCACTTATGGCTCCAAAAATTTACTCTTCTCCCATCTCCAACTCTAAAAGAAATGTTACCATAAAAATCTTGCCACCCCTTCATAATATTCCTCCACACTCCTCACTTAAACGGCATAGTGACATCATTAGTTCTCCACATATGAGTTCTATATCCCACTTGATCGATGAAGGCTTTTCTTGAGCTTCCAAATTTAAATTCCTAAAGGTACCTTGATGCTCTGAACAACTTGTAGTGCATGAATGTGGCTTGCCTCTTCACTGCAAGTTCAGGCATATTGCCAATAAGTAGATAAAGGCGTTATATCATCAAGTGAGTGATATAATTAATGGAAAGGATGATGACTGTTTTACCTCTGATTTTTATTCATATACATCAGAATTTTAGACATTGATATGTTCATTGCTGTATTTTCCTCGTAAGGGTCTTCTGTTTTGCTAATTCTGAAACCTTTTTTCAGCAAGAACCTGGGAACACTTTGGGATGATTTGGGGAAAACAATGGAAGGGGAGGATGAGATAGAGGTGGGACAAGTTGATTGTGGTACAGATAAACCAGTGTGTAACAAAGTTGATATTCATTCATACCCCACATTCAAACTCTTCTACAATGGAGAAGAAGTCGCAAAGTACCAAGGTAGAAGGTTTTTCTTTGAAATTTATCTTAACTATCTCATAGTCGATTTAAAATATCCTTTTTCTTGTTTCAAATTACAAAGATAGTATTTTGGATTTGTTTTTCTACTCAACCAATCTGTATCTGCTTTTCTGAATTGTCTTGTGATTATATCAGTTTGTGTAGAAGATAATATTGAAGTTAGTGCAACAATATAAGTGTTACATATCATGCTTTAAATTTATTTTTGTTTTTTTAAGTAAAGTGAATTCTTGAACAAGATAATAGTGTAAGCCTGTGTCAAACATATTTGGGACATCTAAAACTGGAAAGTTTATCACATGAATTTGGTGGAGGCAGGTTTTAACCATTTCTTGCTGAGTGCAAGGGGCATTTAGTTATCAAACATATTTGGACATCTAGTAATGGAGCTTGTGGGCCATGTCAACTTACTCTTAGGACGGCTGTGATGAGATTATGAAGCTGAATGTTTTGCTGTAAGGGTCAGCCACATGAAGAATACTAAAAAAAAGTGGATAAGTAGCTGAAATGGTTGGTTATATAGCAGCCACATTTAGTGATTTATGTGGTTAGAGTGATGTTTTTTAAAGGAAAGTTGATCAGATTTTTGTAGATAATAATTGATGTGTGGTCTAAGTCTGTAATTTCATAGCGTTTTACTCTTGCATTTCTTTCAAACTGTTCTGAATACCAATTTTCTTAAGCCGAGGGTCTATCATAAGCAACCTCTCTACCCCACAAAGGTAGGGGTAAGGTCTGCTCACACCCCATCTGCCCACCTTCCCCAGGCCCCACTTGTGGGACTTTGCTGAGTATATTGTTGTCTAAGTCCGTAATTGAACATTTTATGATGGCTGTTTAGCTTCTATTCATGCTAAAATTCATGGTACCATATGCTGTCTTTCACTATTTGTATGTGTGTTAGCCCGTGGCTCGCCATTTATGTGCTTGTGTCACCAAGTTGTGAAAACTTATAGGACGTAACAAGCTGGTCTCACCACTGCAGTGCCCATTAACTTTTATTTGACTGGGAATCCTGTATTTTACATCTGTTGCTGTAGGACCAAGGGATATTGAATCGCTGAAAGTTTTTGCACTAGAAGAAGCAGAGAAAGCAGCAACAAAAGCTGAAGCAGATGATGATAAAGAGTTATAACTTACTGTCAGGTAAACTCTAAATGCCTCCGAGTTTTGCATTTCGATCTAAAATCATTTCACACAGTTGAAAACCACTTCATTCATCCCTTTTTGGTCCAAATCCCCAAGTGTCCACTGAAATGCGGTTTGACAATGACAGGTAACAGGTACATTTTTGCTATGTTTCAGGGGAGGGAGTGTTTCCTAAGCAAAATACTGAGAAGATTAGAAGAACGGATGAAGACTACCACCGTCTTCTTTTACAGTGACACTGTACTGGTGATGGCTTCTTTTCTCCTAGTTTTCTTGTCTAAGATTTTGTTGAATCCGAGTAGGCTGACATTGGCAAACGATGAAGGAGTTGATTTCTTAAATGATTAATGTAAAACTCCGAAGATACTCGAAAGGTGAAGAGGATAACACACAGATGTTAGATATGAAATTTGTTACTACTATTCTTTTTGACTAAGAGTAAAGATGTCATATTTAGCTAATGCAGCTGTAATGACAAGACCAAAAAATATAATGCTTGAAAATATTTTGAAATTTCATGGGTCCCTGATCGTTATGCTTTTTCAAAAGGAATTTCGCTAGCTTAGGATCGTTATAATTATGATCGTTGTTCATCGAATTTCCTGTTGCTAAATCACCAACTTCTTTGACCTTCCGGCATGGGGGGCAGGAGTTGGCTTCCTTGCTGTTGTTAAAAAACTATGTTTACCATATTAGCATTTTGGAATTAAATTGTATTTTAAATTCCACAACGTTTGCAAATACTGTTTTTCAGTTCATGTAATTGAAAAATAGATGTATTGTTATAGGCTTTGAATATACATAGGTGAAACTTCAGAATATTATCATGAAATTTCACTTGTAAAATTAAACTATAGCGATACTACTTATTTTTCAAAGACGAGATCGAAAAGTGATCAATGAATGTTATTCCGGATGAATGTGGGAGCAAACCGTGCATTCTTGTCTCGTATGAGTAGACATGAATAACATATTGTTTTAAAAAATACCCACAATATTACTAGGAAATAGCATTAAAAAATCAAAATGTTTGGTTTTGGTTGCGTAACGTTTAGGTTTTGATTAATAAACATTAACAATGTCAATATAGCACGAAAAACACATCGAAAGAACAGTTCAATGCACAAAACATCCCACGCTATATTTGTACGATTATACGATAACTAAATTTCAGTATGTATACTTTAGAATGTTTCTTCTATTATTTGCGGTGTCTTCATTGTTTTTGTTTTTTTCCATTTAAATCAACTTTGTTATGTGTTACTTGAACTGAGGATCTTTTAAAAGCAGTATTTCTATCTTCACGAAGTAGGAGTAAGGTTTGCATACATTCTATCTTCTTCACACGCCCACTCATAAAATTTTACTAGATATATTGTTGTTGTTATATTATACTTTTATAATACTATAATAAATTTTTTTAAAAAAAAAAACTAACTTATAAGATTATATTGAATTTGTTGTTATTGTATTAAAATAATTTTCAAAAGAAGTGTTGGAATATGTCAACATCATAATGGCATGAAAATGAGAAATGTGGACATAGAATATAATGCTAAGACTTGGAGGCCAAGTAAATTTGATCAAATGTGTTCAAGACATGACGTTAAGATATTTGAGTTGTTTTTTTTTTATATATATAATTTATTTTATTTTAAAAAAAAAAAAACTTAAACCGACTTAAGTTCACTCATCCTCCTCTATATATATAGAACCAATAACCTTTTGTAAACTTAAATTCTCCCTCATTTTTCAACTTATTATATGTGCTGTGCTTCTCAAGGTTAGATATATGATATTCCATCACTCATTTTTGCTTAGTCTATGTATATTTCATGCAAATTTGTTCCACGATCCATCGGTTTTTAATAAAATTGATACTAGCTAGTGTAATTTGATGCAAATTTGGTTGATGTTTGCTGAGTTTCTATATATTTAATATGCCCTCTCATCCATCCCATTTTATGTGACACCTTTCTCTTTTCTCGTCTGTCTCAAAAAAGAAAAATCACTTTATTATGAGAAACAATTTAACTTTAAAACTTTGTTTTTAGTCGTAATGAATTGATTTATAGCTACACAAATATTTAAGGATATGTTTTGAACCACAAATATCGTTCTCTTAAATATTGTGTCAGGTCAAACTGTACCACGTAAAATGAGATGGAGGGAGTACTAGTTTTGATTAGTTTGCTTGCAAATTTGTTCCATGATTGATGAGTAATTTGATCCATGTTCATGATTGCTCTGTTTCTATATATTTGATAGTAGCTTTGATTAATTTAATTCAAGATTTGTGACTATAAGTTCATTAGTTTTGTTCATCTTAAATGTCTCATGGTTCCTGGAGAAGATCATTTGCCTTGTAGATTGTTCGGTCTGTGTGTATTGTTTGATCATCGTTGGATTATTTGTTTCGTCGATTGGCTACCAAAACTCGATTTTGATGTATTCGAGTTTTCAGAATTTCTCTATGTCTGTTTTGATTGAATTGTCAGATTGTTATAGACATAGAACACACAACTTTTAGATGTTTTTTACATATGTTGTACTTGTTTTCTTGTTGGTTTGGTATGTTAACTGGGAAGAGTTTTTGTTTCAATTGTTGACAGACTTTTAGTTGATCAACATGGGTAAAGAGAAGGTTCACATCAACATTGTGGTTATTGGCCATGTTGACTCTGGAAAATCTACCACCACTGGTCACTTGATCTACAAGCTAGGTGGTATCGACAAACGAGTCATCGAGAGGTTTGAGAAAGAAGCTGCTGAGATGAACAAGAGGTCATTCAAGTATGCCTGGGTTCTTGACAAGCTTAAGGCTGAACGTGAACGCGGTATCACTATTGATATTGCCTTGTGGAAGTTTGAGACTACCAAGTACTACTGTACTGTTATTGATGCTCCTGGTCATAGGGATTTCATCAAGAACATGATTACTGGTACCTCTCAAGCTGACTGTGCTGTCCTGATTATCGACTCCACGACTGGTGGTTTTGAAGCTGGTATCTCTAAGGATGGACAGACTCGTGAACATGCGTTGCTTGCTTTCACACTTGGTGTTAGGCAAATGATTTGCTGCTGCAACAAGGTTTGCTCTTTCTTCAAGTGTAACTCATTTCCCAACCAACGTGGGACTTTAACCCACTCTAACACCCCCTTAACGCCCAGATATGGACCTGACTCTAATACCATGTAAAGATATAGCATCAGGACCTAACTCAACCCCAAAAGCTAACTCATGAGGGGAGGATTGTCCAAGTCCATTCCCCAATGATTGGGACTTTAACCTACTCAAACAGATGTTAACTGAAGAATGATGTTTCATGTTTTGCTAATATGTTTTTATTCCTTGTGTAGATGGATGCTACCACACCTAAGTACTCCAAGGCTAGGTACGATGAAATTGTGAAGGAAGTGTCTTCTTACCTTAAGAAGGTTGGTTACAACCCTGACAAGATCCCATTTGTGCCCATTTCTGGTTTCGAAGGAGATAATATGATTGAGAGATCAACTAACCTAGACTGGTACAAGGGTCCAACACTTCTTGAGGCTCTTGACCAGCTTAATGAACCTAAGAGGCCCTCGGACAAACCCCTTCGTCTTCCACTTCAGGATGTCTATAAGATTGGTGGTATTGGGACTGTCCCTGTAGGTCGTGTTGAAACTGGTGTCATCAAGCCTGGTATGGTTGTGACTTTTGGTCCTACTGGTCTGACTACTGAAGTTAAGTCTGTTGAGATGCATCATGAAGCTCTTCAGGAGGCACTTCCTGGTGACAATGTTGGTTTCAACGTCAAGAATGTTGCGGTTAAGGATCTTAAGCGTGGATTTGTTGCTTCCAACTCCAAGGATGACCCAGCTAAGGGGGCTGCTAGCTTCACCGCTCAGGTCATCATCATGAACCATCCAGGACAGATTGGAAATGGATATGCTCCAGTGCTGGACTGTCACACCTCCCATATTGCTGTCAAGTTTGCTGAGATCTTGACTAAGATTGACAGGCGTTCTGGTAAGGAACTCGAGAAGGAGCCTAAGTTCTTGAAGAACGGTGATGCTGGTATGGTTAAGATGATTCCCACCAAGCCCATGGTTGTTGAGACCTTCTCCGAGTACCCACCATTGGGGCGTTTTGCTGTGAGGGACATGCGTCAAACTGTTGCTGTTGGTGTTATCAAGAGTGTTGACAAGAAGGACCCATCTGGAGCCAAGGTCACCAAGGCTGCTCAGAAGAAAAAATGAATGGTGCAGTTCAACTCTGGAGTACCCAGAGATATCGATATCTACTATAATAAAGTGTGTTACGAAAACTTGCTATGCTTTACTCTTCCTGTTCATGTTCAGTCTTTTATGTTGTTGGGTTCTTGTTTTCTGCCTTGTATGTCAGGTATCCTTTCCCAGAACTGGGTGCTTGACAGACGGTGGCAAAATACATAGTTCCAGTCGTTTGGTTTTTCTTTAGAGGTGTCTTGGTCCATCCAAGACGTCTCTAAAGATATGTTTATTTGTGTTTCTTATAATACGTAAATCGTACTTTTCTGTCTTTGTGCTGATTATCTTCTCTTGCATTATCCATCCTGTCTTTTCCCTTGAAGTCTCTAGAGTTATGCGCAACTCAACTATTTCATTGAATACTTGCTACCCTGTTATTATTAAAATACTCCGCTCACTAAAGCTTAGACAAATGAGAAAAGATTACCTACCATTATGATCATCCACTAATAATCAAGGTCACTTAGAACACAACATCTCTGTGATAAATATTTAGAAGCTGACTTAGACAAATTGAGGTTTCCCATTGTATCAGGCAACAACCTAATAGGTAGCTGCAAATACACAATTTTTGGGTTCTGGGGACAGCCGTCAGGTGCATGTCGTATACTCCAAAAGTAGTGCATATTTAGAGAGTCTACATGGGTGCAGCAACATTTTGGACAGTCCAAACAACATAGATATACTCCCACTATCCCACATTGTATAAAAGCTATGAACCAAGAAACTGAACCAAAAGTTGCTAGGAGTATAGCATTTATCTTGAATTCCTTGTATTTTGGTTACAGAGAAATAGTTTGGGTACAAAGAGGTTTTTCCTGACATAAAACTTGAGCAAAACAAAAACAAGAACTCTGTATGCAACAGCCATAAGAAACAATACTAACAAATTTTTCCACTTAGAGTTGCTATCAGCAGATATGTCATATACATTTTGCAAAGCCTGATTACCAGATATGGTCCTCACCTGACCAACTGCAAAAGAGGTCTCGATGTACTCGTTCTCCAAGAGCCCCTGAAATAAAGACGCGATTTTAAGATATTTATAAGAGATGACCACCTAGTGATCAAGTACATGCATTTGAAAGAATTTATAGCCAATTGTTTGACCATTTTTGAACTTGCCTGGATAGAGTAAGTATGAAAAGCTATATAAGAAATGGGGTACATCCATACTGGTCCTGGCAAAGAACTTCGGATTCTTAAAAAGCCAGCAGAAAGCATCATTATCACCTGAAATGTAGAAGACCACAGCCGTTGAATGGAAGAAGAAAGATGTCAAATCAAATAAATCCAAGACTAGGGAAGATCTCATGTGTAACAATCTTATAGATCAGTAAAATTGCAATACTAGTTTTTCTTGAAATATGTAAACTTCATTCGTGGTAAATAATATCTTCAATACATTAAGATTTAAGACGAAACTCACTTGTATGGAGACAAAAATCAAGATGCTCCAGAAGATGTCTTGCCAAATGGAAGTAACAGCGAGTACCAACCCTTCATTTACCAATAGGCATGTAAAGAAATTCAGCACGAAATATATCAGCATGCTGAACTCATCCCGCAGGCCAACAAGAAAATAGAAGACGAGACTTGATGAAATGGAGATGAGAAACAAGAAAGGTATGCTGGCAAAAAGCTGCCCAAGTAGGAAAATAAATGCACCAGAATGCTGGTTTGATTCTTCACAGGCGTATATCTGCATGTAATAGAAACACCCTGATAAGTTTTTGTTTTTTTCCTGTTTTCTTTTGAGCTGGATGATCAAAGAACAAACTGGCCTACACAGCATTCAATAACGAAACCTAACTTTTGCAACAGAAAGTAAAAGATAAATAGAAATCAGTGACAGATTATATAGTTACCTTACCTCCATTGAAGGAAAGGTTGGATACATACTATACTAATTATCCTGTTTCCAGGAAGAATAGTCTCTAAGACCTTAATGTCACAAGGCCTTCAGCCTTACAATATTTTCATGAATCTACTCACATAAAAGCAATATTTCCATGAATCTACTCACATAAAAGCTGCTTTCAAGATGCAAGTCCAAAAGCATTCTTTTTTGGCCTGACGAATTTGAGCCAAGAGTTTGACTTAAATGCAACATGCTGGGAAAGTTTATACTTTGTAGTTGAGTATAAGATAATTCACCTGGCGGAGCATTGCAGTCGAATACATTCAAGTACACATTCTTAATATATATCCCCCAAAATTGCAATACAAGTATCACATCTAGACCTCATAACTTCACAATTTAAGCGATCATTTAGTTTGCATAGAGCTGATCAGTCATCCAAAAAAAAAGGGTGGAAAATAACCTCTAGTGATTCTGATATGGGGATTGAAACCGGGAATAACAGAAAACTATAGAATAGGTTCTCTAATACTGAACTTGATATTCCAGGGAATTGAAGATGGAACTGGATTAGAGATTACACCGTCTTGACAAGAATGGTCATGGCCTACTAAGCAACAATAAGAGAATGAGCACTGTCTATAGTTTCCCTATCATGTGGCCTCTTATGTTCGAAAACATGCATCTCTTGCATTCATTTCCAACATGAAATCACTATATAAGCAATAAGTTTCATAGAATCATTCATGCATGTTATCCAAAAGAATCACAAAAAAGCTATAGGGATCACCTTAATTTCTTTCATCTGTGCAGGTACACCGGCAATGCTCAATAGAGAGGTGAATGAAACAAATACAAAAATTGCTGCGACTCGTGTCTGCATCACAATAAAGAGGTCAATGTTTAAATCAGAAAAATATGGAAGATTGATTGCAAAAAGTTATCATGAGAAGAACATCTAACATCATAGTGGAGAAACTCAGTCCATAAATAACCAAACAATCTTGGATACATGCATTTCTTGCTGTACATAATTTCCTCTTTTCAACATATAACACAAATAAAATCAAAAGTTGCCTTGGCAAACAAAATTTACCATTTTAGGTAAATAACCAAACTGCTCAGAAGATGGCATGTCCACACATTATATAGCATACTACTTAAGTAAGAAATATCAAAGGAGAAAATAGGCATATCTAATGTCTTGATGGTTATCAGCTTACCACAACAGATGATAAGGTATGCCCCAATCCAGAAAATACAGTACCGATGCAAAGTGCGAGAAGCATATATAGAATCAACCTAAGCCAATAGTATTTCCACTCCCTTGACATAATCAATAAGGATCTCCAAGTCAACACTGCAACTCGTGTTAAGTTGCCTACCATTCCCTTGCTTTTGAGAGATGGACCTTCCTGAACAACATAGCAATAAATCAGGGAGTATATTGGAGTTCAGGTGCTAGAAATAATGTTTGTTTAAAAAATCTAAAAATCTTACTAAGTTCAGGCGCTAGCAATAATGGTTGTTTGATAAAGCTAAAATCTTACTACTAATTTAGGAAGAAAAAAACTTTAGTTAATTATTTAAAACTTTAAAGAGTTCTGAGGGAAATAACAAAATTTTGAAGTGACTAAGATGAATGACCAGAGAGTGTATAACAATTGCATCCTTCAAGGGTTTTGGTCATTTTCCCGGACAACCATTATTTCTTAATCATCAAACAGCAAACTACATCTTAAAGAAGTACTCACTCCATTCCAACCTACACAACATAGTTTGACTTGGCACGGAATTTAAGAAAGAAAGACTTTTAAACTTGTAGTCCTAAACTTGCCATGACATTTATGTGGCTAGAGAAACATGTCATCAAGCGTAAAATGAAAACATTTTAAAGTTGAATTATTTCCAAATACACAAAGGTGTCATTCTTTTTGGATCGGACTATAAGGAAAAAGTTCCATATAAATGGAAGGAAGGGAGTAACTGTTTGCCACAATAATTTCATCGTCAACTGAATGAATTAAATATGTTAGCTCCCAAGAATGAATTAAATATGTTAGCTCCCAAGATATGTATTATTTTTTTTGAGGATACAAGATAAGTATTTATATTTCACAGGTAGGAGTATTCAAGTTCTGTATGAAGTTAATAGTGACAGATATCAGATCTCCTGTAAAAACATACCTTCTCAGTGAGCTTCACTATCATAGTCTCGAGAGAAACAGCATCTGCCGACGATTTATAGGTTGCTTCAAGGGTACGTATAGCAACAGCAGTATCCATGTTCACTGCTGACAAGTCTCCGTGGTCATCCTGTCCAGAAAACAAGTTATACAAACTTAGAGGAAAACCATAAATTCTTTTTCTTTTTCTTGGAGGGGAAGGGTTGTGAGGGAACAGTTGGACACTCTTATGATAGCTTTCCTAAACGATGACATATTCCTCTTTAGAAGAAGAATTGACTCTAATCAATAGAACAGCAGCATGAGTGAGTCATGCATGATGATGGTAGTATATTCCACAAAAGTAGACCGTAGATGTTCTATTCATATTGTTAGCTAACAAACCAGCAAGAATCAGTATGATTGAGTTGCTAAGGCAACAAATTAAGGAGTCCAAACATTTTCAGGAAAATACCTGCCAACTTTTGCACATTGCGATGATCCTGTCGAACTCTGTGTTTATGGCACGCAAGAAATGATCTGAAGGACTTTGCATGATTGGGCAAGGAAAACCAGCATTTGAAAAGTGCTTCACCATCACCAAAAAATGATGTCAGTCTCTGACAGTTATTCTTATCGAGAACCTAATACTGTGTAAGAAAACACAGCTTCTAACCAACCCCCACCCCCAAATAAAAAAACAAAATCATTTCCTTCTTTCCCCCACAACCCTGTGATTGTGCAATATTAGCCCTTGGGAATAAGTCTGGCCCCAATAATTCAAATATATGATTTCCTCTTACCTAGAAACTAGCAAAGTAAATGTTACTGATTTCCTCCTATTGATAATGCTACTATATACTGAGATATAGACAGCTTTGACCAGAAGATGCTTGTACATGACCCACTTTTGACTACTAAAATCCAGATACTCAATGTTGCAAAATAAGTTTCAACAGGGACAATCTTGCATCCACATCCCAATTCTAAGAGAAGCAGGCAACAAAATGTAATAATCCTAACTATGGGAAACTATGTAATTCAAAATAATTACCACCCTTAAATGAATGGTAATACATAAACCAATTAAGCCTCAATTACAGGGATCGTAAGAGTGTCATCTGAATTATACATTTGGCTTCTTAGTTTTCAAATAAACCACATCCCTCAATTATCTATGAATCTTACATACAAGAAACGAGCAACTAAAGCCTTATCACAACACCAATTTGTATCTTTCAGTATATAATTGTTCTATTTGATGCACTCCTGATTGCTGAAAAGCAACTGTACAAGAATCAAGAAGGGCATAGTGTGTGGAAGCATACTCAGATATATTACCTGCAAGCAAGCCAAAGTTTCCCCAAAAAACAATGTATTTCCATTTGAGAGGAGGCAAATGCGATCAAAAAGGCCAAAAACTTCAGTACTGCTTTGGTAAATGGTGAATATCAGAGTGCAGCCGGTACTTGCGAGCTTCTTCAGTGTAACCATCATCAGAAGTGTAGAAACACTGAATGTGACAATTGATTGAACATCAGGTAACTAGGAGTAATGCATTAATAAACATATATAATAGAGTGAAGAGCCTAAAACGACAAGTCTCAACCGCAATGAATCACAAGATCTTCTCTTTTTGTTGTGTGAATTACAAGTAAGATTATACTGGCCATGTTGTTTCATTCTGGTGTAAACGGGAATATATAGATGCCACTGAGTCTCTATTAGAAGTACCAGAGTCTCTGTAAGGAAGAATAGAACTTTTGCCAGTTGATAATTTTTTGACTTCATCTCCCTATAAATATTTGTGCTTTTAGTATTATAAAACTTGTTATCATCTCAAAAAAAAAAAAAATTGATTGGAAGAAAAACCTTATAGAGAATCAAAAAAGGCCATTCATTTGATTGAAGTTACAACCCAAGGAGAACCACACCCCAAAAGCTAGCTCTTGAGGGGGGAGAGCCCAAGGCTATATAAACCCCACATCAGCACATAGTAGTACTGATGAAACTCTGGAAGTATCAAAAGTTAATTGGCTTCTTGTTGACAGGGAGGAAAGCAATGACATCAAGTTTTTATGATGAAAACTAGACTGACCAAGGATCGGCCTAGTTGGGGGGAAGTACGTGTGATGTTTGTATGCAAGATTTGGTTCAGAATTATTTGATGACCCAATAAAGACGAGAAGGCTCTGAGGCAGGTAACATATTTGTAACTTATGTGCAGGATTATGTGGAACTCTTTTCTTTTCTTTTTTTGATGAAGTTTATGTAGATTTATTTGGTGATAGTAAACTCAATCATTTTCTCTGTCACTGCATATGTAACACATAAGACCAGCCAATAAATCTCCTTTCCCATCTAATCCATGACATATTAGGGAGGCATTTACCAACAATGAATAGCTTAGTATAAAGTTAACAGTGTTCAGTGACAATCCTTTTGATATTTAAACTTGGTGTAAGAAGTAAACCTGTCAAGCCGATAAAGGGGTTCATCTATAAATAAAATGTGTGGTCTCATAACAAGTTCCCTGGCAATACTGACACGCCTTCTCTCGCCACTTCGAAGACCTTTCATGTAGCAGTGTCCACCTATAAGTTTATTAGCATAATCTCCCAGTGACATAGAATCAATAGCATCTTCCACCACACTCCTTTTCTGACAAAGAAAACCAGGAAGCTGAAGCAATGCTGAGTAGTAGAGGAATTCACGCACTGTCAACGTTCCAATAAGAGTAGTTTCTCTGTCAACAAATCCCTGCAGGCAAAAAAATTCCATATCAAAAGGCAGAGCTCATGATAAAGAATAGTCAAGTTCCTCATCTCTTAAAATCAAACTGAATGAAGTAATATTATTCTCTCTTTCCTTAATAAGACTGCAATAAATTTTCATTAAGACACCGACCATCACATTTACGCGTTATTGTTTGGGTTATGTATTGAGAGGAGTGAAGACATGAGTAGATTCTAGTATAATGTGCTTTTTATACACCCGTGAACAAGAAGGGCTGGCAGTTGTGATAAAAAGAACTTTCATTAAGTTCTTGTATTTTCCCACATTTGCCCTCGTGGAACTCACAAAAATAATATTGATCTTCATTTTTGAGGTACAGTGAAGGAATAAAGCACCCTTTTATATAGTAAGTAAAGAAAGGGGTTGGTAAAAAACAAAACTAAATAGGAATGGTATTCCCTGTTGCATAGAAGGATGCTTACACTTTGTTCAATGCACTCAACATAAAATTAAACAAGTCTTAAAGATAGATTCTAGAAACTAGGTTTAGAAAACGTAAGTTTTTGGCTGTTGTACTTGCTCCTTTTCAGGGCAGATTCAGGCCACATTCCACTTCCTCTTGGAGGTCAATTTTGACCTCTAATAATTGTAAGACTTGGTCAGAAGATCTTCCATGGGATGGAGATTTTTCCATCATAAGACGATTTTTTTATTGCTAATTGAAGTCCATTAAGCTTGTCTTAAAACTTCTTTGTTTGAGATCTTGTCCTGGTCTTTTTTGGAGCTTCCAAAACTTCATCCTTGTATTTTAATGACGTTGAATTGCCATGGATGGCTTCACGCCCTCCAAATGTCTAGCCTCGAGTGTGTGGGGATTAGAGTCTCACATTGGTTGAAGGTTGGTTGTAGCCTCTTTATATGGTTTGGACAATCCTCACTCGATGAGCTAGTTTTTAAGGTCAAGTTCAGGCTAAGGTCAATATTTTTGAACAAATCCAAATTGAGCATTGTAGTCGGAACACCATAGAGTTGCTTAAGGGATTAGCTTTATTGGTGATGGCTACTCTTCCTGTGTAACAAGTTGCAGGATGCTAATTTTAATCACTAAATGTTTGTGGCTCCAATTGCCTCCATTGGGGTCAGAAAAATATAGTATATGCCATATGGGCTTTACAGTTCCCATAGAGTGAAATTAAAGACTGAATATCCCTGTTTTTCTCAATACTAATAAACTCCCTATAAGTTTTGAGTGAAACTAAAGATTGAATATCCCTTTTTCTCTGTATGCTAATAAACTCCTGAGAATTACTCCTCTCCTTCTTTCCACCTCTTTTTCAGATGGACTTCTTCAGTAGGTTTGAGATCAATACTTGAATAAGAAATATGCACCTTAACAAAACTGAAGGAGCAGAAAAATGCACCTTAAATATTTAATTTCTCAGTTTTGGATGGAGTTATTACAAGTCCAAATTTTTCTACTATATGATAAATTAAATAGTAATTCTATATTTTTCCTATAATACCTTCTCCATTTAAGAGGTCGCATTCATGAGAGGTGAATCAAAATGGTAACTCTATAATGATATTTAGAACATGTTGTAAAATGTAAACCATTTAAATAATCACATTTTATTTTTTCCTTCAACTTCCATTTCTTGATATTTTATTATCTTCCATGCATGTTCACAGTCTTAATTTTTAAACAGCAAAGCAAGTAAACCGCACAAATACACTGTAAAAATTCATGTCAGATAGTTTCCACACAGGATATTAAAGAAAAATAGCCACGGACAACATTTTGCCTACTACTCAACTACAAAGTTAAAAAGCATAGACTTACATAGGAGCCATAAGGCATGCACATTTTCGTCCCATTTACAAAAACCTCACCATACATTCTGGCTGAATCAGGCAACCTTCCTAAGGAAGAGAAACAAAAATGGGTTATGAACGATTCATACAGATTGATACACAATCCAATAGACGTTTCCCTATAGAACACAAACCTGAAAGGGCTCTCAAGAGCGTTGATTTCCCTGACTTGGCAGGTCCCATAATTACAGTCATTGTACCAGGTAATGCATAACCATTCGAACTCTTGACCACCTTATCAGAGTATTTCCGTTTTCCCTTTATTGTAACTGTCAAATCCTTCCAGGCAATAGATGCGCCAGCAATTTTCCTTGTAATAACTGCCCCATCTGGTAAAGGTGGAGACGGCAACGAACCACTGTTAAGCTTTGACAGGGAAGGGGAGGCTGGTGTAGTTGCAGCATTGATGGAATCACCTCCTTCGTCCACTCTGACTTCAATATCTGTGTCTTCCCAATCAGGTGAATCTTCAAATGAAATTGGTTGTCTAAGTGAACCAGGTTTCCTCAAGTAGAAGAAATTACTTGATGGCACCCTACTCGCTGGACTACTTGCCGAAGAAGATGAAGACCTATAATGATCCGATTGGGACTGTATTTCTTCCATTTCTTTTCAGTTCTCCAATTCTGCTCAACTATTCTGAAATGGCACACTGAACTGCAAGTTGATACGTAGGGGAGAGAAAAACTGCAAGTGTTTTCTGACGAGATTTTCAAAACTTCTTTCAATCCCCTCGACAGAGTCGCAAGCAACTACTCTGTAAATATCCAGTTACAAATCACTGAAAAAACGAAAAATGAAGAAGAAGTTACAACAATAGTAGAAGAAACCACATTCAAACAACTTTAAGCATCAAAAGGGCTTTCGTATAGACTCTTATGCATCAAATGGAACCAATAGCTGGTTGTGAAACAAGAACCATTTCAAATTTATATCAATCAATTCATCACCATGCCTCCATCCCAAATTAGTTGCAGACTTACATCAGCTATATGAATCTTCTATATTCATTCCGCTCTATTCGAACCAATTTCATTTTGAATACTTCAATTTGTTTTGAAAAGATAAAAAGGATATTCTTTAAAACTAGAAGTTCTCTTAATATCCATTATCATACGCTAACATATAAGTTTCTAACCCCATTAGAAGAAAATTTTCAGCAAAAACAGGACCTAGTGTAAGTTTAAGAAAAAATGATCAAACTTTAAACCTGAAGTGTCACTTTTTAGTGAGTTCTATACCTAGACTTTCAGGCGTTTGTGATTCCTACCTGAATTATCACCAACTATTTATCAAACACACCTCGAAGCTAACTAGATCAACTGTTTTGACTACAATCGCCAAAAGGCACGTGACAACTTAATTTGCCCATAAATTTCATCCACATGGCAGTTGACTCATTAATTTCAAAGAGTATTTTGATAAATAGTTAATAATAGTTCACGTAGGAAACACGGACAGTTCAGCCAGAACACTCACAAAAACGTGATACTTCAGGTGTGTTTCTGATTATTATCTCTTAAATTTTTTTTTAAAATTCCAATTATTTCCTTTAATTATCTGTGTGGAGAGCCATTTGGCACCATTTTTAAATTAGAAAAAGAGAGTGCACACCACGCACCATTAGATACTAGTCAAGGTGTGTTTTCAATAAATAATTGGTGATGTTTAGGTAGAAAACGCAAACACATGATAGTTCAAAGCACGAAACTCGCAAAAATATATATGATATTTAGGTATATTTTCGAAAAGAAAAATCAGGAATAGTAACTAGATATAGTGATCAAATGAGTTGAAGAATACCTATAAATCTTTAAACCCAGAAATATTCCCATAGAAAAAAAGAATCCTTTTTTTTAATCTTTTCAAGAGAAATGCTATAAACTTAATTTCATTTATTTGAATCAAACATCAAGCACCAAACTTTTTAGCTCTAGCCAACACTTAGCAATGTTTTCTCAGCAAACAAAAAACTCTCAACTCTCCTAACCCAAAAAGCTCACCCACAAAAGCAGAAACAAAAACAAACTCAAAACAGAATAATTATTTTTAACCCAAAAAAAAAACAGATTTTTTTTTTTACGGATTACAAGTTGGTAAATCAAACATTAGCGAATAATGTAAGTTCAGACAGTCAATCAATCGAGCATCTACTAAAATTCCCCCTAAAACAAGAGATTCAAGCATACTAGTAGTTCAATTAAACTAGTGCAAAACAATTGGAGCAGCAGAAAAGACCACCCAATCCAAATGGCGAAAAAACTATGACAGAGATTGATTTGAGCATCGAAAAAAGCAAAAAAGAGAAGCTACCATTAGGTATAAGAAGGAAAGAACACAAACCTGGATCTGAATTCTGAAAACTGAAGAGAAAAGAGAAGAGAGAGATGAAGAATACTTTAGAGAGAGAGAGTATAAAGACTGCTGCTCACTGAAACACTGAAATAGAGCAAGTGTTGTCTTTACTCTTTCAGACTTAGACATGGAATCATTTTAGCCCCCTTTTTTTCTGGGTTCAAAAATTTAGCACCACCTTTCTTTTTCCTTATTTGATATTTAATCGATATTGAGATTCGATTAAATTTAAATTTATGGTGAAGGAACTCACTTATCAGTTCATCATAAATTTAAAACTACAGTAGTTATTGACAAGTGATGATTTTATTGTATTGCATTGATTACAAAGGGTAATAATATTTAAAAATATATATTTTCTTTTACTTGTCACGGTTTTCTTTTAAGAGTCAAACATTATGACCTTTGACTAATATTGATATGAAAAAAATTGCAATTTATAGTATTTCATATGATTTTTGAATCTCATAATGTAATCTAATTTAGTTTTGAAAGTTTGTCAAATTGACTATCAAAAATCACAACATAACAATTTTAAAAAAAATGAGGAAGTACTTTGATTTATGTAATACTTTAATAATTCATTATACTAGACTAAAGGGGTATTGAATATAGTGTATCAATAATATTGAGATTAGTTATATAAAATTAATTATGTGATCAGTTATTTGATTTATTGTATTAAATATTTTGTTACCAAATATTAAATGAATATGGTGTGCTAGAATAAGAACAGTACTTAACATAATGTATTGGAATAAGAATAATACCCTCTATTAATTGATTTCATTGAATAGGAGATAGTTATAGAAAACAATACCTAGGATATATATTTTTTAATTTGATTGCAAATTATTTCATTTTGCTTGACCTGTATTGGGAATGTTGATGATATAATTTCTGATAATTGTGTAATTAATTTCTAAAAGTATGAGTGCCAATTAAAATGAAAAATTATTAGTGTTCTAATTAAATTGGTAATTAAGTGTTACATTAATTAGGGGAAAAAGAAAGTCAAAGAAAAGAGAGAAACACTGACCTTTTTCTTTTTTCTTTTTTTTTCCTCTGAAAAGAAAAAGATAGCTCTAGAATTTGAATTATGTTGAGTGGAATCTAAGTATCTTTATTAATAAGATTAATGATAATTATAATTACAAACCTTTGTATTATCATAATTAAAGAAATGCTTAGTGGTCTACTAACACTATACTTTTTTTTTCTTTGTTTTTCCAGCTTGCACCATTCATGATTAGGACATGTTTAGACAAATGCCACCTTAACATTTGTAAAAGGAGAAAATATTATACTATTGTCAAAAGGGTGTCTTTTGTCCCTACCCCGGGATCTTTTCGTTCTAATACTTTATTCGAGAGTTATTGATATTTATCAAATACGATTTTGTTTGACGAAATATTATTGAATTAATAACAAAGATATTATTGAAAAAAAAAATATTTTTTAAAGATGAAATGAACTATTGTGCGACTATAAACTACCTTTTTTCTTGATCTATTTCTTACTTATAATGTTTTTTTTAATGTCTTTAAGAAAAAATAATTGAATAATTTGATTGAATTTCCCCTAATTTGTTTTTGTCGATTTAATTATACTCATCATTTCACCATATTAATCTCTATTCACGCAGTTATAAGAGTAAGCATAAATGTAGAAAATAATTAATTTTATCTTAATTCAAAAATAGCAATCCCCGATATTCATAACAAGTGAAATGGATCACAAAAAAGTATCTCAATAAAGATAAAACTGAATTTTTAAAAGATTAAATTATTTTTTTAATATAAAAATATAATATATATTTTTCATACAAACTAACAAAAAAAGCATGTCATATAATTTTCCATTGGTATAAATTTTTATCTACTAAAATTTTATTAGATGAAAAAAATATTACATAATACTAATATTTTGTATTGTAGAAATTTAAACTTTAACAACTCATAATTTATTTATTTTTGTTTTTACTAGATGCCTGATATTCGCATTAGAATTTTGACTACTCTAAATTCGCATCACACAAAATCTATTTAAGAGATAAACACTCCTTAACATTATTTTTTTTCATATTCGAGACTCAAAATCTCATAATTTTCACCGTCTTACCATTTTCTTGTGTTTTTTTTTTGGGTCTGGAATATATATTTCCATAAAGATTTATGGGTCCAAAAGAGGTAAAAATGAAACTTAAAGGGAAATAGGCTGATGATTGTTTGCTTCCTTTTTTATAAATAGGTATATTTTGGTTTTACTTTAGAAGATCAAATTGCCTTTAATTGGGCATGAATTAAAGTGAATAGAAACCTTTATTTCAAACTTATTTAGCAACTTAATTAGTTCTAGCATATTTAATGCCCGTTTAGCTATTATTTCAAAAGTTATATTTTGGTTGCTTCCTCTTTTTAATTATTACTTCCTTTATTTCAATTTACGTGGCATTTTCATTTTTCAAGAATAGACCATTTAAGTTTAATTAAAAATTTGTGCATGAAATCTTCAAATTTTTTTATATGAAATTTATATATTTGTAAACTATATAAAAAGTATTATAAGTAATAATAATTGATAATTTAAAATGTTTAAAAAAATTATGAAAAATTTATAATAAAAAATAAACTTGTTTGAATTTTAAAATTTATTTTGCCATCTCTTTTCATTTCCCTATCATGGCTAGTATAGCTTGAGTTTGAAGTTACCTTAGCTTTATTGGAAAATGTAAGAAAATGATGAACCCATATGTCAATGTCAGAGACATAATTTTATGGAAAAATTAGCAATCTAGTCAACACACCTAACATAATTAGTCAAAATAACTACACTTTAAAATATTTATTTAAAATGTCAAAATGTCAATACTTTACAAAATAATTGTATTCAAATATTATTATTTATTTTATCCTTTTTTTCCCCCAAAACAGTCCATCATTGGACCAAATTCTAAACCAATAACAAATAAAAAAGGAAAAAACGAAAAAAAAAAACTACCGATTAATCTTCTTTTTCCCCATCATTCACGTTTCTTTTCCCCCATCATTCAAGTTTTATATTTTCTCTTTCTTCAAATTTCTTTGCAGGTCAAGAAATACAAATTATGAATGATTTTCCTAATTTGTTCAACAAATCTCTAACTTAACTCAAGAAATATCTCAATTGTTAAAGGTAATTTTGATTATTTAGTAATATTTACATTGATTTTATTTTTAAAATCACCGATTATCTTGTATTTCGGGTTTTATATATTACGAATTTTCCGTCAATTTTTTCGATTTTTATGTGAGTTTGGTTAGATAATCATCAAATATTTATGTGTTTCAGATTTTTAGTCTTTTAAATAAATTTTTTCGATTTTCTTGTGATTTTGTTTTAGTGTTTCAGATTTAGTAGAATGTGAGTTTGGTTATATAATCATCAAATATTTATGTATTTCAGATTTTTAGTCTTTTAAACAATTTTTTTTGATTTTCTTGTGATTTTGATTTAGGGCTCGGGCGGTTTTCCTGTCGGGTTCCAGATCTCCGCCGCCACCGCTATATGGATGGTTCCGAAAAGACTCTTCTTGAATCCATGGAACTTGATGAATCAATTG
>NW_006238943.1:1059534-1063681 GCF_000226075.1 Solanum tuberosum | reverse complement strand
TATTTAGATTTGATTTTGTATTCATTTTCAATTCTAAATAACCAAAATACAATTTATTTACGTATTCATTATATACGTATTTGTATTTTATTTGGCTCATTTTGTATTTTCAATATCACTCGCAATTTATATTTCAATTACATTTTAAAATAATGACACACAAAATCATATTTAAAGAAGTCCATCCGAATACATTTCAGATAAAATCATATTTAAAAAAGTTCAAACAAGTAAGGATAAAAAACTAAGGGAAATATTTTTACCTTTTTTGAAATATTTTTTCTCCCGTGATTCTCTCCATTATGTTATTAAATATTAAAAATTTGTATTCTTTCAAATTAAATAAATACAATCAGCATTATAATAAACCAAAATATTGACATTTTCAATAAATATTGAAAGTGTTGACAAGGGGTCCTATTAAATGCTAAAATATTGCTGTTTTGAAAATTTTCCCTAATTTTATCTAAGAAAATTTTAATCCAAAAATAGTTTTGCATTATATATTGTTGTGAATGTGTCATAAATTGCATTAAATTACAATTGAGAAATAAAATAGTTAGGTTAATTAGAATGGATATCTCAAAATCTTTAAGAAATATCATGTCACTCCATATAATTTATATTAATCTAGCAGTTAGGGGCGGAGTTATAGCCATCCCAGAGTGTTCAGATGTCAGCCCTTTGTCGAAAAATTACGTTGTATATATATGTTAAATTTTACATTTAAAGGATATATATATTTAAAGTTGAACACTCTTGACAAAAGATAAATATTTCGCGTACTGGTAATGGTGTCCATTTGAATCAAGAAGTTTCAGGTTTGAACCTCAAATAACACAATTTTATTTTAACAGCCACACACCATTTTGAAAAGTCCAAAGCTCCGAATCCACCATTCCACCATTATAATAAAAAAAATCATTAGTTATAAGTTTAGAATTATTCCATGCAGATTAAGTAACAAATCAATGAGATAATTATATTGAAGAACATGGAGATGATAAATAATTAATGGTAAATCATGACATAAATAATTACATAAGTTACACTAAAAATATGATCATAGATTCTTATCGATCAGAAGAGGATTTATAATTTAAAAATTCTAAACTTCTAAAATAATCTCAAATTAATAAATAGTAATATAAGTAAAATTTACACAAAAGTTACTGATTTCAATAAATTCGTACTCACAAGTCACACCGTCTTACTTTATGGCACTTTTCAAATTTTGTGATTCGAACAAATCTATCTTTTACCTATGTTTTTCATAGATCTTTTAAGCATTTTGAATCATTAATTATTGTGACTTATAGTACTTTTACGTAATTTACAAAAATATAAATTTCATTTCAAAGAATTTGAAGATTTCATGCGCAAATTTTCGATCAAACTTAAACTATTTGACTCTCGAAAAATAAAAAGTGTCACATAAATTGGGACAAATAGAACATATTATATGCTAACTCTGCCTCTAATTCAAATTACATGAAAGCTTAGTTGTTAGTCCTAGTAATTAGTTTTAAAAATTTAATCACCTAGTGGCTAGTGGTATATGTTGCATGTATTTATTGTTTTGTTCATCTTGTACTTTAGTTTGATGCACTTGAGTTGAGGTTCTATTCGAAATCATCTTTCTACCTTTTTTAGATAATAGTAAGATCTGTGTACACTCTATTATTCACACATCCTACTTAGTAAAATTTCACTGAGTATTTTATTATTGTTATAATGGCATAGGTTGTTTTTTTTTTCCTGAAAAAATGTGTTATTTATTTACGTGATCAAAAAATTAAAACAATACTATTATACGAAAGGGTGGTTCTTGTCATATTGTGACAAAATATTTTTTATTGAAAGCAGTAAGTGCATACGTGGGCGCATGCATAATAGAATGGTATCCAAGATTGTTGTTCGTCAGAACAAGTTAAAAGCTTTCTAAATTTCACCAGTACATTATCTATTTGATTGGTTCTTATATAAATAATTATTAATCTTCATATTATGCAGAACTGTCATTAATGACCATTAATTAAAAAAAAGAAGATGCGACTAAAGATCAACAATAATTATATGTAATGTGTGTTAGTACCTGAGAATTAATCATAATATAAAATGAAAAGAGATTCAAATCTCATATCAGACGATGATCCAACAAGAGATTATAAGTTCACATTTGAGCGCAAATGAACAACGAATGTTAGTGAAAAAAGAAACTCAACTTATTCATAAACCAAATTATATATATTGAAACATTATTACGCTACAAATTAATTTTAAAAATTTCATCCCAAATCCTCATTACAATAACCTTTTTGTTAGTTGTAGTTTTGATGATCTGACAAACCCAGGGACCTTGTAAAGGGACCTGATACGACGAAAATATACACACAACTGTCAGGCTGGAAAAAGTACAATTGGTTGGTGCACAGTCTCCAACAGTGGCAGAAGTGGCAGAAACCTTAGCCAATGGCATGGTTTCGAAGGTTGTGACTATTCTTCATAAAGATTATGTCCAATAGTCATAACTTGAGTTTTTGCAACTTGAAAAACTCTCAAGAACTCTTGCAAAGGCTAACAAAAGTGAAGAATCATCCTCAAGAACAACAGAGATCTGATAGATCTGCAAGCTTAGTTGTCTTAGGATTATTTCTTCTGCATGAACATTGTAAATCTGTTCCTAAATCTATAAAGGATTCAGATATTGTGTTTTGGTTGAAAAGTCTAAATTGGTTAAGGGTAACTGATTTAGTGGGCAACATCCTTTTGTTGCTTAGTCAAAGTCTAAGTCATCTAGAGTGGGTGGTTTAGTGGGCAACCTGTGTGTTGCTTAGTTGAATCCTAAGTTGTCTAGTGGTGATAGCTTAGTGGGCAGTGTGACATCTGCTTAGGCTCTTCTTGTAATAGAGTTATTACTTGGTTGTGAGATTAATAACTTTTTCTCACGTTGATTGTAACTGTTGTTCGCTTTTGCTTAAGGAAGATTAGTGAAAACAGTTGAAAATCTTGTGTGACAGGTCGTGGTTTTACTCCCTTGAGCAAGGAGGTTTCCACGTAAACTGCTTATGTTGTGTTCTTATTATTATTTACTCTTCGTTATTATTCTTGCTGAGTCAAAGGACCTGGTCCATTGACTGAGAGTGGACGCATTCTATCACTTTTAACTCCCTATAAAGTTTCTTGGACGTCTTCTATCACCAAAGAAATGGAAGAAAATAGATTGTTGGTCCTTGATTGTCAAGATTATTCAAAGGACTAAAGTGACATACTCCAAAAAACTCTCATAGGCTGACGGATTACAAGTGATAAATGTTGTACTATTTTATATACATAACTTTCGAGGTGCAGTGTTGATTCTCCCTCAAAGTATACTAAATGGGACAATTGCCATGGCAGATCACAATGAATAAGGAGCCTTTGTGGGTTAAATGGGCACATGGAATATATTTAAAGGATGGAGACTCTATATGGAACCACATGCACTCATAAATTGCAGTTGGTATTGAAGAAAACTCAATGATATAAAGGAACATGGGCATGGTCGATACAACTAAGACAAATACAAGCTGACACAAAATGGTAACTATTCTATCACAAGAAGCTATTTGGCAATTATAAAATAGACCATAACTGCGAACTGTTGACTTAGTTTGGAGTATGATAGCTTTACTTAAGCACATATTCATGGTGTGGTTGGATCTACAAGGTTGATTGCTCACACATGAAAGGAAGTTGAGACTGCACATTCAGGTTGATCAGAGGCGTATCTAGAGGGGATGCCGTGGGTTCACGTGAACTCAAGTGTTATATTTTTTAAAAAATATTTAATTATAAATGTGTGAACCAATGTTCAAAGTATCATATAAAAATGCGATGATGATTGGGTGCACTTCTCTAAGTGAGAGATTGAAATTTAAATCTTATATCTATCTTGTCTCTTTGAGTAACACTTTTTCAAGTGGTTATCAGTTACACTTTTGTCGTTTCAACTAATTTTTCTTTTGTTTTTTTCCTTTATTCTTTCAAAATTTTCAAGTGTGTTACATTGAGAATTCCTAAAAAATTTAGCATTGTAAATTTTTTATATAATTAAATCAAATGTGTATATTAAAATTTAAAACTAGTAGTATTATATATTTTGGAC
>NW_006238943.1:1046340-1059264 GCF_000226075.1 Solanum tuberosum | reverse complement strand
AATGATTCATATTACAAACTAAAATCAAATCGATAAAATTTATATTAGAGATACATTTTTTCGTAATCGTACATCCATTTAGCCAAAATTCTGAATACGCCTCTGACTGGTTGATGACACTGAATGTTGCCTATGTGATGAGAAGGTAATGGAGACCACTGTGCATCTATTTAAGGAATGCAACTGGACTAAAAGTGTATGACAAGAGATGACTCAATGGACAAGCATAGCACTTACAAACAATGGGATCTAGACAGAATAAAGGTGAAACAGTGGACAGTTTCAAAAGGAGATTTTTTGCGGCTATTAGTGGATCAATACTATATCACACTTGACGAGCTAGAAACTGAAAAAAAAAGTTCAAAAGGAAAAATGTACATACAAATGAAGCAGTAACACAAATAAAAAATGAGATAATAGAGTGATTACACTTTCTTAGTAATTCAAAGAAGGCTCAGAAATGTAGACATTTCATTCAACACTTACTATGTAATTAGACTTGTTGTTTGTAGGGGTGTGCGAAAATCGAACCGATCAATAAATTAAATTAATTTTTTTTATTGAGTCATTGCTATTGGGTTATTGGGTTAACAGAGTTTTAATGATTTTATAAAAAATTTATTGAGTTATCTATTTGATATCGATTTTTAGTATTGTGTTATTGGTTAACCAATTAACCAATAACCCAAATGATAGCAAGTTACTACTATACCCTTCATAAATATTAAATATTAATAATTTAACATAACTAGACACTATATCAGTACTCTACACTACGGTCTACACACTTCACACGTCATAGTACTTCTATTTCACATAAAAAATTTCATATTATGTTTTGGTTGTAAACATGTTATTATAGCCTTCATCATACATCTACTCTTATTGATGCAATTTCTCATGAGTATATTTTTTGCTTTACTATATCAGAGCATTTACAGCTGATTTGTTTGTCTCATTGTATCTTGTCAAATTGTTAGAAAAGTGAGAAATCATATATTTATTTTATGAGCATTTTCTTATTGGGCAAAATCGAAAACTAAATCGTTAATGACCAAAAATCAATAAACTGAAAACCAATAAAGAATATCTTATTGGTTTGTTATTGGTTTAGCATATTTAAAAATCGAAAATTGATAAACTAAATCGATAATACATAAAACGAAACCGAACCGACCGATGCACATCCTTACTTTGTTTGGTCGGAGGCCTAGCTTCTGTCATCCGAAATAGTTACTCTCTATTTGTAACTATTTCTTGATGGTTATGGTAATATTTTAGAGTGATTACACAAAAAAAAACCTTTTTACCATCCAAAGTTTCTCAAAATCAAATAGGACACTAATGTAATTCAATTTCTAATCAAAATACTCCTAATCCTACTTAGACTAATTAAAATAATAGTCCAAATTTAAGAATATTTTGTAGTAATCCCTTTTCCCAGTACACATAGGTAACCAAAAAACAAAAATAGAAGAAGGAAAAACTCTCGCTTATATAAAGCCCCGGAAAATAATTCTCAATAGAAAAAAATATCTACTCGTATTTTTCAGTTCCTCTTCCCCATCTCTCTCTGTGCAGATCGCGAACGATTCGAAAAAATGTCTCACCAGGCCGAGTCATCTGACTCGTGAGTTCTCTTCTTCTTCATCTTTGAAATTCAGTATCGATTTGGTAAGATTTGCAATTCGATTCACAATTTTTTTTGCAGAAAAAATGCTAAGAAGGATTTTTCTACGGCGATTTTGGAGCGGAAGAAAGCTGCGAATAGGCTTATTGTAGATGAAACGGTCAACGATGATAATTCCGTTGTCGCTTTACATCCTGCTACTATGGAGAAACTTCAGCTTTTCCGTGGAGATACAATTCTCATCAAGGTTTTTGAACTTTAGTTTATCTAGCTTAAACTTACTGTTGTAGTATTGCTGGTGTTTTGGTCAATTTATGCAGAATTTATGATTATTATTTAGTGATTTTTGGATTGATGATGATTTTCTAGGGTTTCGAGTTTGAACTATCTCTAATTGTGTAGAGGTTGAACTGTCTAATGACTTTTTTCTTGTTTGTTTAGGTTCTCAGTGAGTGTTTGTTGTTTTTTCGGTGATCAGGATAGTATAGAAACCTTATTTTAGATTTGAAAGTGTGATAGTATTAGTGTTCATAGATTTTATGCTGTTGAGGTCGTGATATAAGGTCTGTATTCTCAGTGGCGGATCTAGGATTCAATGGTCGTGGGTGTTCAAATCTTTTAACTTAAAGTTGCTAGCAAAAAGAAATAATATTTCTAGAAGCTTACTAATATTTTTATAGTTTAGTTAGTAAACAAAATACAAAAAATAGGAAATTTAAAAATAATAAAAATTTAAGCAAAAAGTCAACAGTGAAAATGTATAAAAAGAAGAGTGAAAAAAAACAATGAAGAAGTTTGAGTTAGCTTTTTCAACAAAAATTTACGGCATCAATGACCTTAGAATTCTACTCCTGAACGAATGTCCTATAGGATGTTTTGTTCAATGGGTGCTTGCGAGTTGTTTTTATCCATTTTCCAGTATTTTCGATATATATATACAAAAATTTTGTCGGGGTCAATGGGTGCTTGAGCACCCAAAACTCTCTATGTGGGTCCGCCTCTGTGTATTCTACATCTTTGATAGGAAAGCATTGAGTGAATAAGTAGTTCATGCAGTGGGATCTGTTTTGCTATTTCTCGGTGATTAGGATGGTATGGAAACCTTCTTTTAGATTTAAAAGTATGATAGTGTTAGTGTTTATAGATTTTGTGCTGTTAAGGTTGTGAAATCAGGTCTGTATTTGACATCTTTGATGGAAAAACATTGAATATAGTTCATGCAGTGGAAACTGTTCAAAATCCTCCGTTAGACTTTATCATTAGATTCTTTTCCTTTTGACTCCCAACTTTGTTTTTATGTTTTACATTGTTTATTTGGTTTTGTTGCTCAGTCAGAGTTTGACAACTTAACTTGTCCCAAACAGAATGAGGGTTGAGTTGTTCTAGGGTATTGATTTTCTAGTTTGTTTTTCTCTAACAACCAGATTACTCTAAGCTGTGACATAATTACATAATTGAATCTTTAGATTGGACTTCTGAATCATGGTAGATATGTACTATTTTGGAAATACTGTGACGTTTGAAGAACCAGGTCCCACTTTGTGGGGGACTTCACTAGGTTTGTTGTTGTTGTGACGTTGAAGCACAAGAAACCAAGATGTATAAATATGCTTATGATTTTCTTTGTACTTACTTCTTTCCTGTGACTTAGCTTTTATTGTTATTATGTATATTTAAAAATGGACTTGGAATGAACATCTGCATATTGGATTTGTGTGCGTGTTCCTCTGCCTGTCAACTCAGTTGACTCAAAATTTGTGTTCTGCTGTATCTTTTATCCAGGGAAAGAAGAGAAAGGATACAGTTGTCATTGCCCTTGCTGATGAAACATGTGATGAGCCTAAGATTAGGATGAACAAGGTAGTCCGTTCAAATTTGAGGGTTCGTCTCGGAGATGTTGTATCTGTGCACCAGTGTCCAGATGTCAAATATGGGAAGCGTGTCCACATACTTCCTATTGATGATACAATAGAAGGTCTCACAGGGGATTTGTTTGATGCATTCCTGAAACGTAAGTGTAAACCTGATTGATATATTCAGTTAGTTGGAAGTTATGGTTGCAGCAGCACAGCTTACTGTTTGACAATTGCCATTTCTTTGTTCTCCCTTAACTGTGTGCTGTAGGATCTACAATTTGTTAAGCTTGTCTGGTGTCTCTGACCCGTAAATATATTTAGAATGAAATTCATTTGTATCTTGAAAGCCAAGTCCAACAATCCCTTCACAGATTGTATATGGTGTATTATAGGCATTTCTCATATAGGATCCACTCTCTCCTGTGAGTGTTTGAAGAGATTTGGTACGTAGAGAAGAGGGTCAAACTGGGGTGGGTTCTCCGTGGACAATGCAACCTTAATTGGTTTTCAGTCTTCAACATTTACTCACTAATTTCATTAATATTACTTGTCTGTAAGATCTATTTGTGTCAGCTTTCAAAAACTTTTTTCCCATCTTGCAGCTTACTTTTTGGAGGCATATCGTCCATTGAGGAAGGGAGACAATTTTCTTGTTAGAGGAGGGATGAGAAGTGTGGAATTCAAGGTCATAGAAACTGACCCTGGGGAGTATTGTGTTGTTGCTCCAGACACTGAAATCTTTTGTGAGGGTGAGCCTGTGAAAAGGGAGGATGAGGAGAGACTTGATGAAGTTGGCTATGATGATGTGGGTGGTGTGAGAAAACAGATGGCCCAGATTCGTGAACTGGTGGAACTACCATTGAGGCATCCTCAACTTTTCAAATCTATTGGTGTGAAACCACCAAAGGGAATTTTACTTTATGGACCCCCTGGTTCTGGAAAGACTTTGATAGCCAGAGCTGTTGCTAATGAAACAGGTGCATTTTTCTTTTGCATTAATGGACCTGAAATCATGTCCAAATTGGCTGGAGAGAGTGAAAGTAATCTCAGAAAGGCATTTGAAGAGGCGGAAAAGAATGCTCCTTCTATCATATTTATTGACGAAATTGATTCAATTGCTCCCAAGCGAGAGAAGACACACGGTGAAGTTGAAAGGAGGATTGTCTCACAACTCTTGACTCTGATGGATGGACTGAAATCTCGCGCTCATGTTATAGTGATGGGAGCTACCAACCGTCCAAACAGCATTGATCCAGCTCTGAGAAGGTTTGGTAGGTTTGATAGAGAAATAGACATTGGTGTTCCTGACGAAGTTGGGCGTCTTGAAGTTCTTCGCATTCATACCAAGAATATGAAGCTTGCGGAAGAAGTAAGGCCCACTTGCCAAACTTGGTTTCTTTGGGAGCAACTTTATACTGTAACATAATGATGATTACTCTATTTTGCAGGTCGATTTGGAAAGAATTGGGAAAGATACACATGGTTATGTTGGGGCAGATCTTGCTGCTCTTTGCACTGAAGCTGCACTTCAGTGTATTAGGGAGAAGATGGATGTCATTGATCTGGAAGACGATACTATTGATGCTGAGGTGTTGAACTCAATGGCTGTAACAAATGAGCACTTCCAAACTGCTCTTGGTACAAGCAATCCGTCTGCATTGCGTGAAACAGTAAGTAACCCATCTCAACCAAGTGTGAGAGTGTCAGGATACCTTTTTAGAGTGGCAATTTCGATTGCAAATTATGGTCTCTTGTCTTATCTATGTGATTCCTGACGTAAGATGTGCATTGCTATTTTTGGGGCACAAACTCATTGTCTTGTTCTGTGAAACTCTTTTGCAGGTGGTTGAAGTGCCTAATGTCTCATGGCAAGACATTGGAGGCCTTGAAAATGTCAAGCGAGAGCTTCAAGAGGTAATGTCATTCAATATAATGGTCTTGATGTGTACTTATGTCCCACATAAGTTACTTGTCTTAAGAGATGTTGATTATTGCTCTTGTTTTATTTATTATGTAGACTGTTCAATATCCAGTGGAACACCCAGAGAAGTTTGAGAAGTTTGGTATGTCACCTTCAAAAGGTGTACTTTTCTATGGTCCCCCAGGATGTGGGAAAACCCTACTTGCCAAGGCAATTGCAAATGAATGTCAAGCCAATTTTATCAGTATCAAAGGACCTGAACTGCTCACCATGTGGTTTGGAGAGAGTGAGGCGAATGTTCGTGAAATTTTCGATAAAGCAAGACAATCTGCACCTTGCGTCCTCTTCTTTGATGAGCTTGACTCTATTGCTACTCAGGTAAGATAAATAGTTTAAAGATTTCAGTTGTCTGAGCACATGTAAACATTTTAATTGGTTTGCTGGATTCAAGATCATTCACATTCTGATCTAGCAATCAGATAGATTTAAAAGTATAATATAGTAGGGAAACATGATAACACAAATGAAGTTTACCTCGTACTACTACTTACAAGAAATGGTGCTCTGTACCATTGCAGAGGGGAAGCAGCAGTGGAGATGCTGGAGGAGCAGCTGATCGTGTTTTGAACCAACTTCTGACTGAAATGGATGGCATGAATGCAAAGAAGACTGTTTTTATAATTGGGGCAACAAACAGGCCTGATATAATTGACCCTGCACTTCTTCGACCTGGCCGTCTTGACCAGTTAATTTATATTCCTCTGCCAGATGAAGATTCACGCCATCAGATTTTTAAGGCATGTCTCAGAAAATCCCCCCTATCAAAGGATATTGATCTGAGAGCTCTCGCCAAACATACTCAGGGATTTAGTGGGGCTGATATCACTGAGATTTGTCAACGAGCCTGCAAATATGCCATAAGGGAGAACATAGAGAAAGTACGCACTTCATCCTCTTTTACTGCTTTGAATTTTCTTTTTATACTTTTGAACCTCAGAAGCTTCTTAAAATGAACTTGTTCTACAACCCCTGTCTTGCATGCTTTTGGTTACATAGTGATTGATTGTCATGGTCTGGTTACTTTTTGGTTGTCATGCTAAGAGCGATATGCTGTTCTGTGTGACTGTTAGTGTTCCCATGAATTCATTAATTTTTCATGATGGCGCCCTCAGCCATTGTTGTCTTCAAAGTTTAACGACCTACAAAACAAGTTGCCGAATTTCAATAATTATTTCCGCAGTTGACAGGAAATTTGAACTGGATTAGATTGTGTCAACTGATTTGTAGAACCAGGTTTAATTAATTGTGTGGTTTAAGAAAATGTATCTTGCTTTAAACTTCAATTTGGGTGTGCGCGGCATGGTCTCTAAACTCCACGTTTGCAATTGTTGCCAATCTCTGTTTTTTCAAT
This sequence comes from Solanum tuberosum, assembly GCF_000226075.1. NCBI lineage: Eukaryota > Viridiplantae > Streptophyta > Magnoliopsida > Solanales > Solanaceae > Solanum > Solanum tuberosum. The sequence goes on along the minus strand of NW_006238943.1, from coordinate 1,052,446 downwards.
TTCGAGTTATTGGTATTCTTCATCCTAAATCTTTGTCATTTTTTCTAATTGCAGGATATAGAAAGGGAGAAGAGAAGACAGGAGAATCCCGATTCGATGGATGAGGATGTTGATGAAGTACCAGAGATCAAGCCTGCTCATTTTGAGGAGTCTATGAAGTATGCACGCCGAAGTGTCAGTGATGCTGATATACGCAAATACCAGGCATTTGCGCAGACATTACAGCAGTCTAGAGGTTTTGGAACAGAATTTCGATTTGCAGAGGCTAGTAGCGGCGGGACTGCTGCAGCTGATCCATTTGCAACTTCTAATGCTGCAGCCGATGACGATGACCTATATAGCTGAAGTTCTAGTTTTTCCTTGTTATTTTACTGCAAATCTCCTACTTCTCGGGTTAAACTCGAATATCGGAACCTAGTACTTGATTCTGGATCTCGGGTTTTGACTTTTTAGAACGTTAAGATAATTTAAAGCTACAGTTTACACTTGTATCCTGGTGAATATTTTTTTGAATTTGATGCGCAGGTTTAAATAGCCTAGTTGTAACTTGTATGGTTTCTTGTTCTTCCTTGTGTGTACATTTAGTGGGTTAAAAAATCGAAGCATTTCTTATTAACATGCATGAATTTCAGCCTTTTCTGAGAATGACCAAAGAGAAGGTAAATAGAATTTCCAAGTTACAAATGAGTTCAATATATGCTTTTTGTCAGAGTTAGATTTGCTAAAAACCCTTTTATATAAGGGCTTAAGGGGAAAAAAAGCTTAGAGCCGCCCTTGAGTGATAATAATTGAATTTTAAATTTAGTATTTCTACATATTTAATGGATTTATTAACACCAATATATTGTTTTGAGCAAAATTTACTGAGTTTGGCCGAACCTGTATGCAGGCTACTAATTCTGTCCCTGAACACCTTAACTTTAAAAATGCACATCTAGTCTAGGCATTTTTAGGGGTACTACATTCGATCTTGATATGCATTCTCAAAGTCGTAATATTTACATGATCAACTTAAATCAAGTTAAAGCATGTAGATGTGCATTTTCAAACTTAAGGTGTTCAGTTGTCAGTTGATGTCAAAATAAAAGTGGAGTCTATTGATATATTATACCAAAATTTTTAAAGTAGTTCAACTATAGTCTATATGTCGACTTCAGATTAGTTAAAATAAATTATATGAATTTTTTGATGTAGGAAAAACTTGTCAACACAAGTCACTCTCCATACATAATGTCCAACTAACTTGTTTACATTAATTTCCTTTTATTTGTCACCAAACTACTATATTATTATTTTTCTTTATTACCATCCAACTAAATTAGATATGCGATTTATAGCTCCAACTTTTCCTTTTGACATTTGATTTTTTTTCTTTCTATTATTTATGAGTATATAGTATAATAATGAACGACAATTTAATAGAAATTGAGTAGTCTCTGTCTCCACTGGTAAATCAGTAACTCTATGGTGGTCCCATTCCATTTATCTCGTGATTATTTCATAGTAAAAAACAGGATAGAGAATGTTTTTTTAATAAATTTTTCCCACTCGGTGTGCAGTATTCTCTCCAACGAGGTATTACTAAATTTGAATTTGCGTCAGAAAATTTATATTGGATTTGAAACGCTTTCTAACAAAGATGATTTTACATCAGGCTGACTCGACCGGTACTGACTATGTATTCATTGATTTAAAATTCTAAATCTGATCACTCTTACCATACCATTAGGAAATATTATTCTGGTTTCTAAAATTGTTTTAAGTAGTTAACTTATTATCTAGGTTATTGGGATTTAAAAACACACGCAACAAAAAAAATTAAAATTTGAATCGAATATGTTTTATAAGAATACTTTATCACGTGTTTAGGTACAATAGAAACAAGTTGTGGTTTTGGTAAATAAGTTTGAAGTGTTATCAATACGCAATGAATTTGTAAAACAAATATAAAAGATTTGAACCAAAATTACTGAATTCTGATGAACTCGTACAATAAAAGGGACATCCCCCATGCATATACATCCACTCTTCTCTAAAGACAAGAGAAGGGCAAAGGATTTTTTTTTTTAAAAAAAAAGCAAAAAAGTGGATATATAATGAAATCTTCTTCATCTTTATTATATGCTCGGGCATTACAAAATATCTTGTCATAAAAAACAAACTAACAAAAATCATAGTACTTATATTCTCTCGATCCATTGATCAAACAAACAACAAAAAAAAAAATAAAGAACTAGATATTCAACCTTGCATGCACACACAAAATACTCGAAATAATATCATCAAACGAACGTTCTCCTATACTTCCAGACATGTTGAGCACCACATATTCTCGTACCATTTGAAAAGATCGAGTTTATAATAGATGAGATCGATATCGTCTCATATATTATTTTGGAGTACTAAGGTAATTTCTTGATATTTTTGCCTTGTGAACATCCAATTGAACCCAAAATATGATAATTAACATACCTACTAGGTGCAGAAGCATGCCTAAATCCCTTAGGCAAACAATCCCTCACTTCTTTTCCATGAAAAATAGGACCTTTATTATGATTCCTTTGAGGTTTCATCAACACATTTGACGTTCCATCAACCATCGATGTACTACTCGATGGCTCGATGCTAGCACTGGTACTGGATAACTCACGAATACTCGTTACATTATTCAAACAAGATAGGAAAATAAGGTAAAAAAAGACAAGTTTTTTAAGGAATAAAAGAGAAGTTGTAGTAGTAGTAGTAGTCATTTTGAGAGGAATATAAGTGGGAAAAGGAAAAAAATAGTTTATATTATATTGTTTTGGAGAGAGAGAAAAAAGGAAAATAGAAGTATAAATAGACTCGTGAATTGTTAACAAAGGTGGCAAATTTAAGTGTTTGCACAGCTCATTGTTAAGAAGGAAAGTACTCCCTTTGTCCGTCGGATGATATTTGATTGATAACAAATAATAATAACAATAACATATTTAGTGTAATTTCACAAATGGAGTTTGAAGAAGGTAAAATGTATACCGATCAACCTTATTCCTACCTTTTGGGAATTGGGGTAGAAATATTATATCTTATAGATCCTCAACTCAAAATCGATTAGCTAGGAATGAATTTAAGAAAAATAGAAAAAAGTTTTTAAAACTGTGATTTTCTTATAAAAATTATTACATATTTATAAATCATCTCATTATGAGTATTTTAAAATCAAATTATTTATTAAATTTTTGAAACGAACTTAAAAAAAAAAAAATCATATAAATTGAGACAGATCGAAAAGTATAGTACTCTTTTGAGTTGATGAGGTGGTTGTTCTTTTTGAGTGTACCATATAATATTATCAGAAATGAAGTGAAATAGTCCGTGAGTTTCTGTCATTGCTTTTAATTAAGTCAGCACCTTATTCTCTTTTGTCATTCAAAATCCCATTTTTTTTTTTTTTTTACTTCTTTACTAGTGTAGTATTAATATTGTATTTTTGAATGTGGTGGTGGTGGATTATGAATTTTTATTTTTAATGATATATTTTGGGTTCAAGTTTTGTAAATAAATAAAATCATTTTATACGAAGTACTCTTTTAATGGATTTTACATGGTGCGATTCTGAATCAATTGAGGCAGAAGATAATTTATAAGAATGATTAAGAAAGTGAGTGATCTTGAACTTTTAACATTGCTTGTCAGATAGATAAAACTTCAAATTTAATAACTTTTGACTTTAAAGATTTGCCAATGGACAAAAGGAGGGGGTGGGGGTCGAAAGTTTGGGATCACCCATATTAAGAATTATTTGAGGTAAATTCTAGCTAAAATGGATAATTGAATATCGAATGAGGAAAAAAAAGTATTTTATGGTTAATTTGGTTGTCTATCATATAAATGTTTGATAGGTGGGCTTAGTTGTATTTCATGTATAATTGAGGTATTTTATATTTTATTGTCAATTTTTTTTTCAAGCTCATATGGCTTAACTAATTGAAGTAATTAAGATAAAGACAGATTCAAAATTCAAACTCGATATAATTTTAAATTTTTAGAAACTTTTAACATTAAATTCGTTATACATTTTAAATCTGTAAAAGTTAATATTTAATTTCTATATTTTTCAATTTATAATCACACTTTTGCCTGTGACTTATATATATACCTAGTCAACAAGGCAATAGATTATATTTGACCCCTACCAACTTTCCTAGATTATATCATATATAGTGATCTGTCATATATTTAATTTTTTTTCTTTCTTTAGACATGAGTTTTTCTTCATTATACAACTACAATCTACCCCTCTTAACTTGGCATTGCCACAATATAGTAGACAAATTCAAGATTTAAATTTGATAAACTTTTAAGTTTTTGATATTGAATGTATTATATATATTTTTTTTAAAAGGCATGGTACATATTTATTATTTGTTGTGATATTAATGAATTTTTATCTATAAATTTATATTTTATATCAAAAATATTGTGTTTAAATGAATCTGATATCATTACATTTGGATCTTTACTTGTCAACTGCCTTCTTTCTTGGGAGTTTTAATTGATTAAGAATTTAAGACAAATAAAGATCTTATAATATAAGCTCTAATAAAATGTACACTTTTAAGCTCAATGTGACATATACAAACCTAAGAAACATATCCGTGAGGCTTGTTAGGTCGAAATAGGCAATATGTGCCATGATCTTGGATCGTAACAAATAAAACTTCTCACTTTTTTTCTCATGTTACGTCAAATTACATCCAAATCCAATTAAAAAATAACTTTACAAAACAAGTTATATCAATTTACTTCTTGATATTTTCAATATATTGAATTGGTCTTAATTTGGTTGAAGTCAGCATTGTTATCCATCATATGTCTGGTGGTTAGGATTCAATGACTGTACGAATAGAAGCATTTAATTTATATTATTACTAATAGTAATTTCCATAAAAGATTAATGCAAGGAAAAGTGGTTGATTAGATTAGAAATAGTTGCGGAATCAAGATTTTTACTAAAGAAGTTCAAATTACGAAAAAGTAATCACACAAAAATTTCAAAGGAACTCAACATCTACTGTATACATAAAAAGTAATTTTAACTATATATAAATAATGAGTAATTTTTTTCACCGAAGTAGATTCAGATTAACCTCTCGACTTTATCGGGCTCCACCCATGATTGGAGATGAGGTAGTTTTTGAGTACTGTTAGGAAGTCATTAAGTTTATTAAATGATTTAGCTCCCAATTATTTAATAGGATTTGTCTATATCAATTGATTATCAATTTAAGTTTAATGTCCAATCAATGGGTCCGAATTTTATAGTGAAACTACTATGCATGGAAAAGTAGTTGTAAAATTGTAATCCGAAAAATAAATAAATAAAAGAATCAATCTATGTATAATGTATCGATTATATGAATTTTTTCGTATTTATTCATGTGTTTTAGGCCCTATTTCTTTCTAATACTATAAAATTATTTTTTGAGGAATATTAGGTATTTCTTAAAAAGTTCTCAATAAGTTTATTAAAACTTTAATAAACTATAAGTTTGAATTTCATGATTATAAAAACTACAATGAATTCAATATATATTAAAACTTTTTAAAATTAAGTTTATATAATTTAAATTTTAAATTTGTCTGAAGTAAGTCCTATATATAGAGGTAAACATGTTCTTTAATTTTGTTGCTTGTGAGTTATGAATTAGTATGTAATTAAGATTTTAAAAATAAGGAACCAAAATTAATAAAAGGCAGTGGACATTAAGGGGAGGAGTTATAAGGTTAATTACTATTATATGGTGGGGGTCTGATAATAATTTTGACCCTGTTTAAAAGTGAAATAATGAGTATTTTAATGGTCAATGAATGTCAAAAGACAAAGTTGTTAATCTCTCCCTTTCATATTATTTGTCATTTTTTCTTTACACATCAAAAAATTATAAATAAAAAGGATATTTTTACTTATTTATCCTTCAACTCTTTTAATATGAATTAATTATGCCCAATTTAATCAGTTAGACTTTATTTATATGCTTTATCCATCGATATCAAAATTAATAATATAGTTAGTTTTTGGGACTTATATATATATATATATATATATATATATATATATACTTTT
>NW_006238943.1:1038438-1045740 GCF_000226075.1 Solanum tuberosum | reverse complement strand
TATATATATATATATACTTTTTCTAAAAGAATTAATTTAAGATTAAAATGATTTTTTTAAATTAATTCTATTTAAATTTGTAAATCGACAAGTAATTAGAGACAACTACTTATAGTAATATGAATAAGTAATATGGAACTATGAGAGTATCTTTCAGTAGACTTATAAATATATGTTTCATCCATCTCATTTTAATTGTCACTTTAATTTTTTTTTACACTTATTAAAACAATAATAAATACACAAAATATAGTTTACTAAGTTATCTTTATTTCTTAGATACTTTTTGAGAATTGAGTAATATTAATAACAACTACTTTTAAAATATTCACGATATAATCAAATTTAATCTTAAATTTCTAAAAACAATTATTTTGGGATAATCTTTTTGAGCCAAATCAATAATTTAAATGGGACAAAAGAGTATCAATTAGAGTGAGTTGGAGTTTTTTTTTTTTGGGGGGCGGGGGGTGGAGGGGTTTAGTTGGTTGGTGGTTGTTGTTGTCATGAACTAGGAAACATGGAAAAAAGTAAGCAGCATATCTTTAATGATGCATTGAAAATAACTCAAAAATTGTTTTAAGGGTATTTTCTAACAAGTAAGGAGAGCCAGAACTTTCGTTAAAGGAAATCAACATATTTGAAGTAAGCACATAAAAAATTAAAGAAACCCGTCCTTTATTTATTCCATATATATATTTTTAATGAACATATATCAATAGAGTACAAAAGCTTGCCTTAGGCTATATTAGATGAGCCTTGGATGTGAGTAGGATGTCAAATAGAAGAATTGAATAATATTTGTACCGATTGAAATAGGTCGAATCAATAAAAAAAATTGTTTATAATCGAAACAATAATTATTTGGATCAAAATGAACAAGTTAATTTGAGCCAAATAATTAGTCAATAATTTAATTAACACAAGTAAGAGTTTACTTATCATTTATTTGTTTATTATATTACAATCCATTTAATCACCAAATCCAACTAATATTTTTTTGGAAAAATTACAGAAATCCCACCTTTTAGTTTACTTATTATCATTATCCCCTATAAGTTTTACAAATCTCCAAAATCCCCCATTTTCGCACATCAGATTAATGTATCAGCGCTTATATTATTGTATCTCACGCATCAGATTAATGTATCAGAGCTATATAAGAGCTGATACATGCGCGAGATACAATAATATAAGCGTTGATACATTAATCTAATGCGCGAGATACAATAATATAAGCGCTGATACATTAATCTGATGCGCGAGATACAATAATATAAGCGCTGATACATTAATCTGATGCGCGAGATACAATAATATAAGCGCTGATACATTAATCTGATGCGCGAGATACAATAATATAAGCGCTGATACATTAATCTGATGCGCGAGATACAATAATATAAGCGCTGATACATTAATCTGATGCGCGAGATACAATAATATAAGCGCTGATACATTAATCTGATGCGCGAGATACAATAATATAAGCGCTGATACATTAATCTGATGCGCGAGATACAATAATATAAGCGCTGATACATTAATCTGATGCGCGAGATACAATAATATAAGCGCTGATACATTAATCTGATGCGCGAGATACAATAATATAAGCGCTGATACATTAATCTGATGCGCGAGATACAATAATATAAGCGCTGATACATTAATCTGATGCGCGAGATACAATAATATAAGCGCTGATACATTAATCTGATGCGCGAGATACAATAATATAAGCGCTGATACATTAATCTGATGCGCGAGATACAATAATATAAGCGCTGATACATTAATCTGATGCGCGAGATACAATAATATAAGCGCTGATACACTAATCTGATGCGCGAAAATGAGGGATTTCTGTAATTATAAACTTTTAAGGGATAAATTGTAATTTTGCCTTAAAAGTATGTGATTTCTGTAATTTGCCCTATTTTGTTTAACCCCTCCTCGTAGGAGCTTCCACATTTTTTCTTCTTTGATGATTCGAACTCACAATCTTAAGATTGGAAATGAGAGGTGTTTATCATCCGAGAAACTTCCTCTAATGATGATTCCCGACTATGTCAAACAAACCAAACAAAAAAAATAATCTTACTTTCAACGTTTTGTTACATTCATTTATGAGTCGATTTGGGCTACATATGCACTAAGTTTGCTCAAATTTATAGATGAGTTTAACTTGGGCCATGCCCAAAATTACTTTGATGGGCTATCCAGTTATTGAAAGACAAGAATTGCACCCGATGACCAGTTTTTATCCTACTATTTAAACGATGTTCAATTTTTAAAACAAAGTTATTTAAAATATAACCATTATTAATAAACTTATAACCATTTCGTACTATACATGTTATATTAATAAAAATAAAAAAAATAAAAAAATAAAAAAATAAAAAATGTTGTATTAATAATATGATACTTGTCGGCTCAAAATAACAAATATTGGCGATCTATCAAAATTTATGAATAATTTATGTCAAAGTTATGACATTATTGGATATTATTATCTATATATATCGACTTAGGTGCATTTTATTGACTATAGGTATGGAATACATATAGCTAGAAGAGTGCACAACATAACGGACATATTAATTATAACACACTCATGCTAATAAACATACAAACATTAAAATGGATCCTTGTAGATGAAAACACTATTGATCCAAAATTTTGTAGGAATTGGGTGGGAAGATATTATAAATACACACCCATAAATAATTTTGTTACTTCAAAATATGTCTATCTCTTTTAATCATACGCATAAACCCCAAGTAGAAGATAGCTGATATAATATGACTTACTAAGACAAATGGTTATAATTAATAAAATAACTAACATATTTTATATGATTACGTATAAACAAATGAGATAAAATATTTTTTTTCAAAATATTGAAAGTACCATTGGCTCAATAGATTCGCCGCATGCGATTTACATAATTACAATTTTAATTATGTATCAATTCGTGTTGTTTTAATTTTTTTTTTTCAATCAGAATATATATTGACTTATTCTAATAATATAACTTTGGTCGATTAAAGAACAATTTGTGTTGGAGTGATAAATTGGAGAAATAGAAAGTCAATTATTTAGAATAAAACTTACACTCAAACCTACATGACATACGTATACATATAGTAACTATAACAAAAAATACGTCTAGTGGCAATAAAATTTTCTTTTCGTAGTAATATAGAGTCGCTGAGGTCTTTAGTGAAATTTTATACAGTACTAGTTATATATATTTATATTTATTATTGTAAGTGTAATTCAGTCTCTGTTTCTTTTGTTATTTTTCATTTCTTAACCCTTATTTTTAAAAATTATAATTTAACTTTTGATTTGACTAATGAGAGAAATGAACATCGAGTTTGATCTTATTCTTATATCTACATGCAAGACAACATTTATATATCGACACATTTGACATGTTATTTTTTAAAATAAAAATTTAGGTATTAAAAAGTTACACGAAAAATATTATAAATTGTAATTTTTTTTATATCAATATAATGAAAAAATACATTTTATATGTTATTAAAAGAACATTGTGCGCGGCAATTTTTAATTAGGATTATGATTAACTTAGTTTTTAGTCATAATTTTTAATGGTACTTATTAACAAGTCGAAACTTATTTAATTTAAACTAATCATTAAACTTCGTATTCATAACTATAGGTATCCTTCATATCATTTAAGTTTTTGAAAGCGAGAGTAGTGTGAATCATGAAATTAAATATTTTATAATTTTTTTGTGTAAATTGATGTTTAATTATTTTATGAATGATCATTCTAAATTGAGAAATAAATATATAAAGGAACAAATGTTTCAATTCAAAACTATATAATAAATCAAAATTGATGAAAATGAAGACTTGTGTAATCATTCAAAAAAGGTTAATGAGATACGTAATCTCCTAATTTTTTATGGAATGTTTTTAATGATTTACTTTATTAGAATTAGAACTTACCTTTTAAGTTATTTATAAAATTTCACTATTATTAAGAATAATTATTGACAAGTTTAATGAGATTATATATGACCGCACTTATATTACCTAGTATAATTATAAATAAGTAGAGTTATTAAGGACTAAAATATATTAACCTGACATATTTATTTTGTATATTGTCAAACGTGAATTTTCTTCAATTTAATAAACAAGTGTTTCATTTAATATATTTTTCTCTCGAAAGTACATTTATGGAAAAAGGAAAAATTTCTTCTATATTGACTTGGGGTAAATTTTTTGAAAACCTGGTCAAATGAGCATTTACTATTTTTCCTTTTCATCCTCACTTTCTTAATAGGAAAACATAATGTTAAAAAAAAAGCAAAGAGTAATACATAGACAATTGTAAAACTTGTTAGTAAATTACATTTAGATACTTAAACTATTATTTTCTTCAATTAAGTACTTGAACATATGATAAGTTGTTTGAGTAAACACCTTCAATTCAAATTTTAATTTTTCTTTTTGTATCCATATCATCAATTACTCGTGATGTAGATATTTTAACCACTTAAAATATGTCGTCTTCTTTCATTATATATCATAAAAATTAGTATTTTAGATATGTTCTAATTGAGAATAATGTGTATAATTAAAAATATTATATATTTTAAATGATTAACTTATATACATAATGAGCATTTGAAATAGTGAAGAAAAATATCTTTCAAAATTTAAATTGAAAGTGTCCAAAATAAACATTTTATCGTATGTTTAAGGACTCAACTAAAACAAGTAATAATTAAAGTATATAAACAAAATTTGCTCATAAATTTAAAGGGCTATTAATCAAAATATCAAGAATAAAATTTCCTGCAAAAAGTCTTTTGCCCAAATTCAAAGGTCATCATAATCTTTTTTTGTTTTGACAACAAATTAAACCTATCCCGATCTTTGAAAACGATATAATGTGCCAATATCTTTATCCATCGTTTATTTGCTCTTTCATCAAATAATGTAATGTTTGATCCTTGTGATTGTCTTCTCATTGGCTATGTTATAACCCTCGTGGGCTATAAATTAAAATACCATAACCAACCTTTGGAACTCACATACACATAACAATTCACTTCTATCTCGTTTCCATTGATCAAAAAGCAAAACTTATTTTTTTGCATTAGAGGAAAAATAACAAATGACTCGTAAAGAAAAAAATCTTGGTTCCACTGCTACAAACAATTTTATCAACTTGAAATTGGAGACATGCTTTGCTCCTGTGAAAACGAGACTCTTTTGCAGGAACGGAATCAAGAATTTTTCCTTTTCCGACCATTTGTTAATTTTCCTCTACTACAAAAAGATTTTTTTTGATTTTTGATCGATGAAACTTAAGAGAAATGATATAAAAGAATTGAACTACTACGTGTGGGTGGGTTTGAGGGGAAATCTGGTCTTGGTATTTATAGCCCACAGGGTTACAATCCAGTCAATGAAAAAAATAAATTGTAACATCTCACAATTTGAAATGACTAAAAAAGAAGTGTAAAATTTGGAAATACTCATTTTTGGAAAGTGTAAGGAAATCTGGAAAAATTTAAGTACATTAAAGTGAGTGTTTGGTCAACTTCAAACGACCATAACTCCTAGCCCAGGGAGTTAGGTGTAGTTCCAGATATGGTTGGAAAGCTCTTGGAATGATCTTTCCAGCGCCGCTGAGTTTGCGCGATTTCGATATCGTATGAGTAAGTTATGCCTTTCGGAAATTGGGCTGTTGGATTAGGAAATGTCCAATCCGGATTTTGAAGGGTAGTTTGGTCTTTTTCTTACCCGATTAATTAAATCCGTTTTAGTAAATTAAGTGGGTCAAAATTGAGTTAGTTCAGTTTACGCTTTTGAAAAATAGAGTTAGGGCTTTTGTAGAGAGAACGCAAGAGATAGGAGAAGAGGAAAAACAAGATTCGCCAAGAACGATTGATTTTGGTTGTGGATTCGCCAAGGAATTGATCCTACAAGGTATGTGAGTCTCTCATAGCGTTGGGTTCATTCACCCACACGCCAAACATGTTTAATTCAGTGAAATTCGTCCTAGAAGGCCTAGGAGAGTTGGAAAATTGATGTTCTTGACAAATATTCTTGAATTCGAATATTGGTAGCGAAGTAGGACGAATTGAGAAGTTTATGAGATCCTTACATTGAGTTTAGGGTTGCTTTGAGTTAGTTTCTTGAGTATACATGTTGGGCATCGGGATCTAAAATGAATGTGAGGAAGATAATCGAATTTAGGTGGATTGAGGCTGAAAAACGAAGAAGGAAAAGTCGAGTAAGGTTCATGAAACAAGTCCACGTCGCGGACTTGTTCCCACAATGAACAAAAATTTGCTCCGCATCGCGGAGAGGACGCGGACTCCACTGTCTCAAATTTTAATTTCGCGAATAATTATTTAGGAACATCTCCGTGTCCCAGACTTGTTCCAAGACGGTGATTTCATAACTTTTCTCAAGTTTAGCTATTCCAAATCATTCCTAAACATCAAGAGACCTTTCCTAACACAAATCATAATCCTTGAATCCATAATTCAAATTCAAGGAAAGTAAAGAGTAAAATTCAAGTAAAGTTAAGAGTCAAGTCAAGAGCAGTTAAGATCAAAGTCAAGAGAAGTCAAGAGTCAATAAGAAAAGTTCATTTCAAGTTTTCACAAGTCTTTTACGAACGTTTTAACTTTATTTTAAGACTTAAGTTTTGAAGTTGAGTAAAGAGTAAGAGCAAAGTTCATTTCTTTAAAATGATATATGGGAACTAAGTATTTCCAAGAGTAAATGTTTTTCACATTTGAGATGAGAGGAAACTGAGAATTCCAAAAGAGTTTTGAACAACAAAAGGGAACATTGATTCTAAGAGAGCTTTTTAAGCTAAGTTTGAGCAATTACCTCAAACCAGAGAAGAAGTTGTTTTAAAAACATATGAGCTAAGTATATTTTGGGAGTAGTATTGAGCACCGATATGGAGACGCGAGTTCATATTAACTCAAGCCCGCATAAACCATGTAGCCATCATGGGTAGAAAAAGGATCATACTATTTAGATGATTCCTTAGTGCTTTTAAGCGTAGACTAGTGGATCCAATTAGTAGTTCAGGTGCTATACCGATAGCAAGGTATAGGACATTCCTTGGCATCGTAAGGTAAAACGTTGTACCATTCATTACTTAGGCTCATAGTGATGGTTATCGATTAGAGAATCTCCCACAGAAGTTATATTACTTTCTAAATGAGTAAAGTTAAGTTTGTTATTGTTTTATCTTTAACGAACTAAGATTGTTTTCAGTTGTTTTATAAG
>NW_006238943.1:1038089-1038400 GCF_000226075.1 Solanum tuberosum | reverse complement strand
CTTTTTAGCATAGACTAGTGGATCCACTTTGTAGTTCAGGTTCTATACTGATGGCAAGGTATAAGACGGTTCTTGGCAATGTGAGGTAAAACGTTGTACCATCACTTAGGCTCATAGTGATGGTTGTCGGTTAGAGAAACTCCTATAGAAGTTATTGTATATTTATATGCATCAATTTATTGTATTTTTACATACATTTCAGAGCTTTGTTGTATCCTTGTATATACTCAGAGTTGACAACATGTTTTTAAACAGATTTTCTTTATATTGCACTTGTTTTAAATTGTTTTATATTGAAATGAGTTCAGTCA
>NW_006238943.1:1008125-1038060 GCF_000226075.1 Solanum tuberosum | reverse complement strand
AGTATTCATGAGTTGAGAAGAGCCAGGTAAGTGTTTCTTTCAGAACCTCTATCAAGCCTATATTTGTTAGCATTCCAACTCGCATACTCGTACATTCAATGTACTGATGCCAGTTGGCCTGCATTGTCTTATGATGCAGACGCAGGTAACCAGGATCAGCATCCAGCGCCTCGTTGATCCAACTTGAGCACTCAGAGTCTGTGGGTGAGCCTCATTGTATTTCGGAGGATTCCTTTATTTGCTTTCTGGTTTTTCAAATGTTAGGATGATCGGGGGTCCTGTCCCGACATCTCTCTTTGTTTTAGAGGCCTCATAGACAGTTAGTAGTCAGATGTCTTTACTTTTCATTTCATATGTTAAATACTTGAGTTTGCCTTAAAGGCCAGTTGAATGTTCCCTTATAACATTCTAGTTACTTCATAAGTGTGCATGTGATAAGTTAAGTCTTCCACTGAGTTAGTAAGCCAGGCCAAGGGTTCACTTGAGGCCAGCAATGGTCTTCGGAGTGCCAGTCCCGCCCAGGGTGTAGGCTCAGGGCATGATATAAATCACGAGGATGGAACTTGTAGATCGTTGGATGAAAGAGCAAATTAATGGTGGATAAAGATGTTGACACATATAACCATTTTAAGAATTATGATAAATTTGTTGCCAAAAAAAACGATTATGATGAATTTGTTACCAAAAATAAAAATGATAATATATGGTGAGTTTTGAATTTGGTCAAAGATTTTTTGTGGAATATTTTATCCTTGATATTTAGCATAATAGACCTTTAAGTTTATTAATAAATTTTGTTTAGAAATTTGAATTATTATTTATTTTAATTAAATATCTAAACATATCATAAAGTGGTTGGATTAGTTACTTTTGGTTTAAATTTTGAAAGTAAATTTTGTGCATGACCTCAAATGTCTATTAAGTAGATAAGCTAACTTTTTAAATTATGTTGTCTCCTTTAATCATACACATCATCCTCAATCGCCTTGAAGTCTGAGAGGACCTCTAGTATAGTACTCTATTCATTAACTAGCATTCTTTGTCCCAAGCAAAACTGTCCTTGTCAATTTTTCGAACATATTAGTAGTTTTATGTCTTATTAAGATTAATTTGTATAATGAAATGATATATATTTTGAGTGGTTAAGTTGTTTATGTCATGAGCAATTGAGAACACACACAAAAATAAATCATAATTTAAATGAAAAGTGTCTACCATGACCACTGTATCATGTGTTTAGCTATTTAATTTTAACAAATAGTTCAAGTGTCTAAAATAATTTATTTCCAAATTTAAGGGGAGTGTCTATGTATTAAACCTTGATTTTTTTATCTAACATTATGTTATTATCCACGGAGAAGGGCCTAAAATGCTCGCCAACTATTTGAATTGGTACAAAACTATCATTCATTCATCTTTCGCCCTCCAAATAACCATGACGTCAACCTTTTGACCCAAAAAATACATACAATGTTAATTTTTTGGCTCATATTTGTTCTTAATTTTAACAATTCTCCTAAAGTAAAAATATTAAATATTTATTTATTATGTTGCCTAATTTGATTGGTCCAAATTTAAACCCTTCTCAAATAATAAATAATAGAAACCACTTATGATTCATATTTTGACCCAACACATTTGAAAATAATATTCAAAAAATTATTAATTTCATGATATCTTCCTACTGACCTATTTTAAATCAATCCCCAATTTATTATAATCTAATGCATAACTGGGGATCCCAGTAAAATGCATACTCGTCCCATTTGATGATCCATCCAAAAAAATATATTATTTTTATTAATATAAAAATATCTGTCTATTATCCAAACGTCTTGTTTATTTCCTCTTTTAATTTTTTTCTCTTATTCTTAATTAGAATAACAAGGATTCAAACTTAAAATGAACTTACATGTTTATATTCTTTTAATTTGTATTATTATCATGGTGGGTTGAGGTTAGGGGAGACAATTATTTTCATTCTTTTATTTTGAATGTTTGGATACACACAAAAGAAAATGCAATATACTTATATAGGTTCTTAATAAAATCATCTTTTATTGAACTAATTATTTCAATATGAATGTGGTCATTATTTTTCTCCCTTGTTTTGTCATAAATTGAAAAAGATAAATTAAAAGATGGTGGACAAGATCCAAAAAATAAGTGGAAGAGAGAGGAAGTGAAAAAGAGGGGTGGGGTGGGTGGGGAGGGAGGATAGTGGGGGAGGTGAGTGTAGAGAGTAGAGGAGTAAACTTTTTTTTTTTTTTAGGAATTCAAAATTCAGGCCAATCATATGTGCATGTATATTACTTTAATGAAAAAAGTCTAAAATACTTTTAAACTATGAGATTTGGTGCAATGCCCTCCATTCACTTTATGAGTATGGATGTGACCTGTTTTATTAAGTCAAAAAATTGACGTCAAAGGTATTTGGGAGCAAAAAGCTGGATGAAGGATGCTTTTGCATCAATTCAATTAGTTGAGGGGCAGTCTAAGCTTTTCCTAGGAAATGAAAGGATGGATGGAAAGAAAGAAATAAAGTGCACGTTTGACCATATTTTCACTGCAAATTACTCACAAAAATTTAAAAATAATTCTAATTTATATTCATGTCAGACACAATTTTAAAATATCATTTTAACTTGAAAATAAATATTATGACTTTAAAAAAAATTACAATTTTTATATTCGACCGTTCACTAAAGAACAAGAACTAGTGAAGAAAGTTTTCCATTTCTCCCAGATGTACTTTCGGGAAAAAACTCAGAAAAAGTACAAACATACTTTCGAACTATCATAAATGGTACAAAAATACCTCTATTATACTTTATAGTTACATACGCCTTTACCTTTAATTTTTTGGGTTATGTATATCCTTAAGGCTAACAGGCAGACATTGTAATAAGAGTTAGAGAGATAGATGTAGATCGAAGAAAAATGGATAAGGGAAGGAGAGATGATTAGAAATGACATGAAATAACTTTAGCTTATTGAATACATGACCCTAGATAGGAAGCTATGTAGGTTAAGGACCAGGTGGAGGATTAACAAATAACTAAGTGTTGTCGTACTTTATACGGGAGAGACGCCTCTCCTCTTCCACTCATTAAACCATTATTTAGTAATCACATAGTTGGTTATGTTTCAATGTATTACTGTCTTTTGCTTTATTTGCTTTATATTATATATCCTATTTTGCTATCATATTTTTCTTGGTGACTCTACCTCGAAGACTTTTGCTTTGAGCCAGTGTCATTCTATCGACCCCCTCTACCCCACAAAGATATGAATATATAAGGTCTGCATATATCCTATGACCTTAATTTCTAGATCACACTTCATTTCAAATCTAGTTCCTCGACCAACACGAACCCTAATTACGTCAGACATGCTACACTTTATAGTTATGCGATTGTCCGACATTGAAATTAAACTATACAAATGGATACAAACAGTGGCGGAGCCAGGATTTTTAGTAAGGGGGTTCAAAATCTAAAAAAATAGACACACGAAGTAGCCGAAGGGGGTTCGACATCTACTATATATACCTAAAAAATTATTTTAACCATGTATAAATCATATAATTTTCCTCCGAAGGGGGTTCGGATGACCCCCCTCATTGTAAGGTGGCTCCGCCATTGGATACAAAGTCTTACAACTACGTATGAAGTAAAGTTTCCTTGAAGAACTTCCTCTACTGATGATCCATGTAGGTAGAGGTTACGTCACTCCAACAAAAAGACTTTTTAGCGGTAATAAATATACACATTAATAAAAAGTGATTAAGCTTTTACCGTCATTAGTACTTAATTGCCATCGGATCCAGTGTTACTATAGGCTTTAGGGACATTTACAAAGAGTGCTAAATGCCACTAAAATATATTTTTAGTGGCAATTAAGCTATTGCCGTTAATTAATTATCGGTAAATATCATTTTTAATATAGTACGTAACAATTAATATAAGCTTATATAGTGTGATCAAAAGTAAAATAATATTAGACCTCAAACTATCATTACCTTATGTTCGAAAATTGGTTGGCTATTTGAAATCCCTTTATTATACTTGTCCTTCTCAAATCTCAATCCTTACTCCTTTGAGATAACAATTTGTCTTCCTAGTCTCAAATTTTATTTCGAGAATAGTTACTTGTTACCAGAGGCGGAACCATGATGTACACAACTTCGTTTTGGTTCAATTTTTTAATTATATCATGAGCTTCGATTTTTTATTTTTAAGAAAACGGTTTTAATTAGGTAAAATTTAAGTAATTATGTAGAATTTAATATCTTGAAGCGGCCTATATTTTTTTTTCCGTCTGAGTTAGTCTTGATCGATAAACTCTTGTTTTAATTATTTTTGTTTCTGAACTTGATGTCATATTAATTGTTAAATCGTGAAGAAATTCTGCTATACAAATAGTTGGGGGCGCCAATTCTTTTTAAAAAGTGATTATAGACGTCATCGATCATGTTGTGATAAAAGTGATAAATATTCTTTTCTTCTTAATTAGTGATTCAAAGTTCAAGCCTACCCGTGTTTGTACAGTCGGGCTCCAAATTTTCTGAAGCAAATCAAAATATAATCAACCCCAATATAAATACTAAACATCAAATTAAAAAGATACATAAATAAATAAATATTAATAATAATAATGATAATAATAGACGTGTTTCCAAAACTCTGAACCATCCCACTTGCTGATGGATATATTTTAAACTTGTAAATAGCTGTATCCACATCTTAATTGCCAATCACTTTTTGATAAATACTACTCCTTTCTTCTATTTCAATTTATTTGTTTGATTACTATTTAGACCGTTTAAAATATATTCTCCTTGATTTTAATTTTTTAAATACTTTTTAAATATTTTTAATTCTTAATTATATATGGTGACTTATAAAACTTAGGTAATTTTTAGTGAAAATTTTATTTTAAAAAATTATAGATCTTATGTCGAATTCATTCTAAATATTAGTTAATCAGTTTGACCTTCATTCTCCAAATCAAGCCAAGTAAATTAAAACATAGTGAGTACTTACAAATTATTACTAAAGTTACTATACAACAACAACATACATCTCATTATTATGGAGTCTGAAAATGATAAAATGTACATAAATCTTACCTTTGTCTTAGGAGGATAAAATAATTGTTTTTGATAAATCCTTAACTTAAAAGAGGAGTTTTTGAAGCATGATTGTAAAAAATTATGACAATAAAAAGTAAAAATACAAAGTAAATAAAACAACATACACGATTATATAAAACACGGTTACTAAGTACTTACAACTAATAAAGAGGAGAAGGGATAATTAAGGCTAACCTCCGGTCTCTCCCGCATAAATTAAAGTGTACAATTATATTTGATTACATACTAACCTTTTACTTTAATTCGCGATCTTCACTAAAGCCACATCACATATCGATTATAATTATAATTCAAATAGTAGAATAATTATTTTATCCTCATTATTTTGTATACCTTATATTAAAGTGAAGAATATGACACTTAAATTTAGTAATCATATTGCATAAATTAAATAGAGGCGGAGTTAGAATTTCAATTTTTATGAGTTTGGAATTCTTAAATAATAACTTCAAATGGTAATGATCGGGTTTTAAATTTAATATTTGTATATATTTAATAATTTTCTTTACAAATATATTATTTGAGCAAAAGCTATCTATCTATCCATATACGTATCAACAAATGTGATTCCAGGAATCGGTCGATTGCCCCTCACTAGCAGGTAGAGGAGGAGACCATCAAAATATGATATATAATTAACAAACTCTTTTTTTAATCGAATCCGTATCGGGACTTCTAGCTCAACCCTTGTCATCATAAATCAGTTAACAAGGTCAACTCATGATGATCGGTAAACTTAAGCATGGTTAGATAAAATTAATTGGTAATAGTTGAACCAATCTTAAAAGTCACTCATCATAACTATTAATTAACAATACTTGTTCTTGCGGCAAGTAATGTTTTAAATAAAATTCCAATTTTACTGATGAAAGCAAAAGGAAGGGGAAAAAGAAAAGAAAAAAGAAGAAAACATCGTGTAGGCATATTAGGATAAATATGATTAGGAATGAAGTTATATTGCGCAAGGTTGAAGTGACTTTTAATTTGTGGCAGACAAAATAAGGGAAGTGAGTCTGAGATGATTCAGGCATGTGAAGAGGAGATGCGGTGAAAACACCTATAAGGAGGTGCGAGAGGTTGAATGTAGTAAGAGCTAGAGAGGTAGATGTAGACCGAAGAAGGAGTGGAGAAATTAGACAGGACATGAAACAACTTTAAGTTACGAAGGACATGATCCTAGATAGGGGGTATAGTGGTCAAGGGTCGTAGATGGTTAGTTGATAGCCGAGTGTTGTCACACTTTATGTGGTAGAAACCTCCTCTCCTCTTCCGGTCTTCCCCTCATTAAACCATTATTTAATTAGTAATCACATAATTGCGGACTATCATTATCCTTTTTAATAGCGTAAATTTTAAGATGAAATGATCACATATTTAAATATATACCACTGTTGACAAAAAACATATTTTCATAAAACCGGGTAGTTCATATATGATGTGCATGCAATAAAAAGCATAATTAAGTAAATAGAATTATGTTTTAAGTGATTAATTGAGGTAATAAATCACATTATTAACCACGGTTAAATAATACACTATCTATCCTAATTTATATAATATTCTTTCCTTTTTAATTGTCTAAAAAAGAAGGTCCTCTATACCCTTTGATAAAATGATTTATACTAACAACTTAACTATCTCAAGTTTGTTTTGGACCCTAAATTTCAAAACATGTCTTGTGTTTTCTGAAACTTTGTGTTATGTCAAACGATACAAGGCAGTACTATTGATACGCCCCAGGTTTTCTTTCAATAAACCGTGTCAAAAGGACAAATAGGATTAAACAAAACCATAATAATTAACAATTAAACACAACTATTTTATATAGTGGACATTCTTTAAGATTCCTTTAAATTAGTATCCTGGGATAAACTATAAGGTTATATTAACCATTTGGAATCTCCATTGGTTAACTTAAACCCCTAAATTGTCAACTCTTTTTTACCTATATAAACACCACCTAAATCAACTTCATAAAATTAAAACACATCCTCAATCACCTTTCTTGTTTAATTACCATTTTAATCATTTTTTTTTTGTCTAAAATAGGTGATATTGAAGGGTCACCAGGAAGTTCAATGCATAATGTTACTGTTACAAATGTACCAACTGATACAAATGCCAATTTCAAAGTTCCTGTTGATTCTGAACATAAGGCTAAAGATTTTAAATTTTATTCGTTTTCGAGCCTCATGGCCTAACGTTTCAACTCTCATGGATTTCATTTTTCACTTGTTTCGTATCGACTTTGTATAATGAAATGAGATATATTATGAGTGGTTAACTTGTATGTCATGAGCAATTGACAATACACACAAAAATAAATCATAATTTAAATGAACAGTATCTACCATGACCACTTTATCATGTATTAGGTATTCAATTTTAACAAATAGTTCAAGTGTCTAAAATAATTCATTGCCAAATTTAAGGGGGAGTGTCTATGTATTAAGCCTTGATTTTTTATCTAACATTATGTTATTATCCACGGAGAAGGGCCTAAAGTGCTCCCCAACTATTTGAATTGGTATAAAACTACCATTCATCCATCTTTCGGCCCCCAAATAACCATGACGTCAACCTTTTGACCCAAAAAATACACAGGACGTTAACTTTTTGGCTCATATTTGTTCTTATTTTTAACAATTCACCTAAAGTAAAAATATTAAATATTTATTTATTATGTTGCCTAATCTGATTGGTCCAAATTTAAACCCTTCTCAACTAAAATAAAAACCAATTATGATTCATATTTTGACCCGATACACTTGAAAATAATATTTAAAAAATTATTAATTTCTTGACATCTTCCTACTGACCTATTTTAAATCAACCCCCAATTTATTATAATCTAACACATAACTGGGGATCTCAGTAAAATGCATACTCGTCCCATTTGATTATCCATCTAAGAAAAAGTATTATTTTTATTAATATAAAATTTCTGTCAATTATCCAAACGTCTTGTTCATTCCCTCTTTTTATTTTCTTTTGATCTCTTATTCTTAATTAGAATATCAAGGATTCAAACTTAAAATGAACTTACATGTTTATATTCTTTTAATTTGTTTTATTATCATGGTGGGTGAGGTTAGGAGAAAATATTATTTTCATTTTTTTATTTTGAATCTTTGGATACACACAAAAGAAAAATGCAATATACTTATATAGGTTCTTAATAAATTCATCTTTTATTGAACTAATTATTTCAATATGAATATGGTCATTATTTTTCTCCCTTGTTTTGTCATAAATTGGAAAAAATAAATTAAAATATTGTGGACAAGATCCAAAAAAGAAGTGGAAGAGAGGAAGTGAAAAGAGGGGGTGGGGAGGGAGGATAGGGGGTAGGTGAGTGGAGAGAGAGAGTAAAGGAGTAACCTTTTTTTAGTTTTAAGAATCCAAAATCAGGCCAATCATATGTGCATGTGTTGTAAAACTAAAGTAAAATAAGACAAGAAATATAGAAGATGAAATCAACAGAAATACGGAGACAAGAGATGAGAATTTTTCTTATCCTTCAAAGTCTTCAAGTCACTACAATATGAACCCTTATGCCTCTATTTATAGTGTAACATAGAGGCATACAAAAGGTTAGTCATAAACATGACATCAACATGAATATAATGGAGGAGGTTATGGAAGTGAAAGGTTACAAGAATAATGGTTATAAAGTTGGAGGTTATGGAAGTTATGGTTATCTTTATAATGGAGGAAAGTAATGGAGATAATAGGTGAGAGTAACTTCTTAGTGTAGTGGACATCCACAATATAATATTTTATAACACTCACCCTTGGATGTCCATAGATAATATGCCTCGTTAAAACCTTACTAGGGTAAAACCCTATGGGAAAAAATCTTAGTGAAGGAAAAAGAGTACACATATCTTTTAATACACTTTGAATGTTGCCTCGTTAAAAACCTTACTAGGAAAACCCAATTGGGATAAAACCATGGTTAAGGAAAAGAGTACAACGCATAATTCTCTCTCCCTAATAAAAACTTTACTTGATATCTTGGAGATGACACATTCCAATCTTATATCACAACTATTGATGTTGGCAATCCTTAGTGAATAAGTTTACAAGATTATCACTTGAATGGGTCTTTGAACGTCTATCTCACCATTTTGTTGAAGATCACGTGTGAAAAAGACTTTTGGTGAAATATACTTTGTCTAATCTCCTTTGATTGTATTCTCCCTTCAATTGAGCTATATATCATTTTCGTATATTGTGGCTGGAATATACTTTTCAAAAGAAAATCACATATTTTCTGAATATGATTGATCATGATTCCAACCAAACACACTCCCGACTATCTTTATAGATCAATATTATTTCTGCATGATTTGATTCTTTGAATGCCAAGATTTTGTTGTGCCTCTATATATAAATAAATAGTCCATTTGCGATCGAGCTTTATGCAGATCAAATAAATATTTTGCATCTACATAATCAAATTATTTCTGACTCAGAGATTGATCATTTCAATTTTATTGAAGCTCATCTTTTCTTCGCAAAGAAAATCACACATCTTCTATGTGTTAAGTCACTTGCTTTGTTAGTTTATTATCATAACTTGAATGATAATATGACAATCCTTTCACATAACTTTCGTTATGTATATCAAATAATCTTCTAGCATTTGCATAACCATCAATCTACAAGTGCACCAACCACACTAATACATGGCATTTTAAATCATTTTCATGAGATCAAAGAGATTTTTTTCTCTGTGTTAAGCATTCTCAAAATCATTGGGTACTCAATGGAATTGCTTTAAGACCTTTTAAATCCTTCAAGGATTTTCATAAAACTTTCATCGTCTAGTTTGACATAATAATCATTCATTATACATATTCAAGTATTTTATCTATTGCCAGACTGAAACAAGTCTCATTGCATCCACCACTCGAGATATATCTCCATTTAATAATGTCAGAATTTTTGCGAAAACCCTTTATGCCCTGAGGCACAAACCGCACTTTATATCTTACAGTTATACTTTCACACAATGATTCATTTGTACCACATTGACATTATATTTTGATCCATGAATTATAAGATCAAAAACATCACTTTTCTAAGTGAAACAAAATATACTTGAATAGTGCCAATCATTTATCTGTCCACACTATATGACAAATTCGAATTAAAGATCCTCGTAACCATTTATAGCATTGAGTGCTACTTCATATCAAAGATACCGTCGACGGTCATTTTGATATAGATTCCAATACGACATAACTTATCGAGATCTCTTCATTTTTCATCATTTTCAGGTACATGTACCTTTTCCAAGGTTTTATGAAGTGTTATGTCATAGTGCTCTTTCAAAGCACTTACCTCATTATCGTGACCATTTTGATAATTTGCTCTTCTCCTTCCTCGAGGAGTTTTACGTTTGGAATCGATTGGTCTAACACGCTTCTGGTGTACCATAGACTCTGTCCTTCAAGGACTATTTATTGGAGCATTTGCAGCTTAATTAAAATATTGGGTCAGCAAATACATCTGGCAAATTATTTGCAACATTTTGCAAATGAATTATCTCTTGAACTTCAAGTTCACATTTTTTTAACGAGGATCTAGATAATTCACCCCACACATAATTTTCAGCTGCTACAGATATATATCTCCCCCTAATGTTAGGAAATCTAACATTTACCCCCAACCTCATTTGGGGATCCATCTTTGTGCGTGGTGGAGCAATAAAATCATATGTGCGACACATCAAATTTTTAGATGGAAATTATTTGGTTCCTGACCCTGGACCAATTGTGATGGGAGAACCTTGATGGCTTAATGCATACATGTTAAATAAACTCATCTCATACCAAAATTTATTTGAGAGATTTGTTCTCATAATTAGTGGTCTAGCTATAATTGGAGGCAAACAATTTCTGCTAAACCAACCAGTATTATCAAC
Organism: Solanum tuberosum; assembly: GCF_000226075.1. Lineage (NCBI taxonomy): Eukaryota > Viridiplantae > Streptophyta > Magnoliopsida > Solanales > Solanaceae > Solanum > Solanum tuberosum. The sequence continues at coordinate 1,026,973 of NW_006238943.1, read as the reverse complement.
ATAATTTTATAGTTTGGAATTGTGCTCTTAATTTAACAATTTGAGCAAACCACCTTATAAAAACCAATTTGTAAGTTGATGCAAATGCACATGTGACCATACCATAGATGCACCTATTAAATCATAATAGTAAGCGGTCCACATGGCAGGTGAACGGGCTCATATTCACCTTTTTATATGTTCCAAATAATTTCAGGGGATACAATCTCAACCTTAGCTGGTACAATGATCATTTATCATGAGAACAAGCAACACAAGAGAATTCTTGAATAATCTTTTATTTCTTCAAACATATATTCACATGAATTCTCATATGCCCATATTTGTATACAACAAACAACGGGAAAAAAATGGGTAATCTTATACGTAAATATTTATAACCCAATTTGGTTGTAGTAATTTGAAGATATTAAATCTTCCCATAATTTATAGTCTCAATAAAATATATTTTTTTCCTTTTCAGTTCTTCCGAAACATAAAAAGTTTCTTTTGAGACTTGGCTTACTACAACCCCAATATTATGAACAATTTCATTCCTCCGGATAGTAACAAATTAGCCCTTTCGGAACTCTCAATTAATTTTGTGTACAACCACAAATTTCACAACGTCATTCTTATGGTGACCATCTCCTTAAAGGAGAAAATTATTATTATTGTCATGGTTAAAATTATCACATGCAAGACTTATTTCTTGACAACCAATGACAAATTTGTGTTACCACATAACAATATTTATTTGGTCATAGCCACAACCTTTATAGGAAAGAATTATTTCTTTCTTTTGTCCTTCAATAGTTCATAATTTAACATACCACAATATTTGTGTAGTATTTAAAGTATATGACTAAATGACCATTTATGTCAAAATATTTCTTTTCAATCTCTCAAACCTCCCGTGAAGGCCGGTGAGATGTGACATTTATCCAACAATACATGAACATGTTCTTATCCATAAGAACACAAGTCACATTTTCTTTAAGAAATGGACCATAACCATTTGAACATGCTCCATAAGTTTTTATTAGAAACTATTGTCATGCTTTCGCATTTATCAAATTTATGTGACTTATCTCAACATCAATTTAAGAGGTCAAATGTACCAAATGTACTACCACTTTGTATTCCTTTATTTCGATGGAGGATTTACAAAACTTTTCAAATTTGGGTTGCACCAACAACAATATGCACAATAACTTATCATACCACTTTAATGGATAAAAATTACCTTCACAAATTACCTTTACACTTGAAGGAGCATCTTAAGAAACAATGTGTCCAATAAACTTTCATACCACTTTAATGGACAAAATTACCTTCACATTTGAAGGACCATCTTAAGAACCCATAATATTCTTCCTTTTAATTACCACAATGATGACCATTAACATTTTACCACACCCATATTCATACATTCAACCACTTGTCATTTTTCAGACATATTATGCACTGTTACCACATTCACATAAGAGAATGAAGCAAATTAATTGGGTAAATTTCATGACTTTCAGTCAAAAGTATAAAACTTTATGTTAGTCATCATCATATCATCACTATAGTGCATTAGGACTTAACCCAATGTCTTACCCATATAAAGACGCTTTTGGTCATAAATCAATGGGACTTGAACCCAACTTCTTATTATCATGGTGCACCGAGACTTTAACTCGATGTCTTACCCACTTGGTAAGGTGAAATCTGAATTCACCGTCTCACCCTCAACCAATGTCTTAATAAACCAAATGCATTACCAAAAAATAAATATTGAATACCATAAATATAATCTGAATTTGACTTAAAATTGAATAAAACTGAACAAAACTTATTAATTAGAACAACATGTTGGAACCATATAAAAGCCCTAAGTTAAAATAAATTAAAACATTTTAATAGTCCCTCTTAATATTGTTATGAAGATTATCATAATTTACTAACCATTTTAAAATAACCACAAAACAAGCTTTGTTAGTACAAATAATATATAGGATATGAAGTATACCTTGCAACCGAAGAATTACTAGGATAATTCATAAAAATAAAGAAACACCTACCATTGATTCTTTACGGAAAATGAGCAACTCGTGTTGATAACGTGTTGTAAAACTAAAGTAAAATAAGACAAGAAATATAGAAGATGAAAGCAACAGAAATATGGAGACAAGAGATGAGAGTTTTTCTTATCCTTCAAAGTCTTCAAGTCACTACAATATGAACCCTTATGCCTCTTTTTATAGTGTAACGTAGAGGCATACAAAAGGTTAGTCATAAACATGACATCAACATGAATATAATGGAGGAGGTTATGGAAGTGAAATGTTACAAGAATAATGGTTATAAAGTTGGAGGTTATGGAAGTTATGGTTATCTTCATAATGGAGGAAAGTAATGGAGATAATAGGTGAGAGTAACTTCTTGGTGTAGTGGGCATCCACAATATAATATTTTATAACAACATGTATATTATATATGTAATTTTAAATTACTTTAATGAAAAAGAGCCTAAAAAATGCACTTAAACTATGAGATTTGGTGCAATGCCCTCCATCCACTTTATAAGTATGGACGTTAGAAATAAATCTTTTATTAAGTCAAAAAATTCACATCAGAGGTATTTGAGAGCAGAAAGCTGGATAGAGAGTACTTTTGTATCAATTCAATTAGTTGATGGGCATTCTAATTAAGCCTTTCCTAGGAAATGAGAGGATGGAAAGAAAGAAATTAAGTGCATGTTTGACCAAATTTTCACTGCAAATTACTCATAAAAATTTAAAAATAATCCTAATTTATATTCATGTCAGACACAATTTTTAAATATCATTTTAATTGAAAATAAGTATTATGAACTTTTTTTTAAAAAAATTACAATTTTTATATTAGAACGTTCACTGAAGAACAAGAGCTAGTGAAGAAAGTTTTCCATTTCTCCAAGATGTACTTTCGGGGAACAAAAATCAGAAAAAGTAAAAATATAACTTCAAGCTATCATAAATGGTACGGAAATACCTTTGTTATACTTTATAGTTACATATGTCTTTACCGTTAATTTTTTGGGTTATGTATACCTTTGAGGCTAACCACTGTAATAAGAGTTATTAGAGAGGTAGTGTAGATCAAAGAATAATGGATAGGGGGAGGAGAGGTGATTAAACATGACATGAAATAACTTTAGCTTACCGAATGCATGACCCTAGATAGGAAGCTATGTAGGTTAAGGACCAGATAGAGGATTAATAGATAGCGTAATCACATAGTTCGTTATTTTTCAATGTATTACTGTCTTTTGCTTTATTTGCTTTATTTTTTCCTATTTTGCTATCATATTTTCTTGGTAACTCTGCCTCGAAGACTTTTGCTTTGAGCCAGTGTCGTTTTATCGGAAACAACCTCTCTATCCCACAAAGATATGAATATATAAGGTCTGCATATATCCTATGACCTTAATTTCTAGACTACACTTCATTTCAAATCTAGTTCCTCGACCTACACGAACCCTAATTACGTTCAGATATGCTGCACTTTTTAGTTATGTGATTGTCCGACATTGAAATTAAACTATACAAATGGATACAAAGTCTTGCAACTACGTATGAAGTCAAGTTCCATTGAAGAACTTCCTCTACTGATGATCCATGTAGGTAGAGGTTACGTCACTCCAACAAAAAAACTTTTTAGCGGCAATAAATATACACATTAACAAAAAGTAATAAAGCTTTTACTTAGTTAATTGCCATTGGATCCAGTATTACTATAGGATTTAGGGACATTTACAAAGAATGTTAAATGCTACAAAAAATATATTTTTAGTGGCAATTAAGTTATTGCCTTTAATTAATTATTGATAAAGATAATTTTTAATGTAGCGTAACAATTAATACAAGCTTATATAGTGCGATCAAAGGTAAAATAATATTAGACCTCAAACTATCGTTACCTTATGTTCGAAAATTGGTTGGCTATATGAAATCCCTTTATTATACTCGTCGTTCTCAAATCTCAATCCTTACTCCTTTGAGATAATAATTTGTCTTCCTAGTCTCAAATTTTATTTCGAGAATAGTTACTTGTTACCAGAGGCGGAACCATGATGTACACAACTTCGTTTTGGTTCAATTTTTTAATTATATCATGAGCTTCGATTTTTTATTTTTAAGAAAACAGTTTTATTTGGGTAAAATTTAAGTAATTATGTAGAATTTAATATCTTGAAGCAGCCTAGATTTTTTTTTTTCACTGATGGGTCAATCAGAATAGTCTGAGTCAAAGTCATGATCGATAAACTCTTGTTTTAATTATTTTTGTTTCTGAACTTGATTTCATATTAATTGTTAAATCGTGAAAAAATTCTGCTATACAAATAGTTTGGGGCGCAAATTCTTTTTAAAAAGTGATTATTGCGTCGATCATGATAAAGTAATAAATATTCTTTTCTTCTTAATTAGTGATCTCAAAGTTCGAGTCTACCCCTGTTTGTACAGTCGGCTCCAAATTTTCTGAAGCAAAATCAAAATATAATCAAATCCTAATATAAACACTAAACATCAAATTAAAAAGATACATAAATAAATAAATATTATTAATAATAATAATAGACGTGTTTGCAAAGCTCTAAACCATCCACACTTGCTGATGGATGTATTTTAAACTTGTAAATAGCTGTATCCACATCTTAATTGCCAATCACTTTTTGATAAATACTACTCCTTTCTTTCGTTTCAATTTGTTTATTTCGATTACTATTCAGACTGTCAAAATATATTCTCCTTGATTTTAATTTTTTAAATACTTTCTAAATATTTAAAATTCTTAATTATATATAGTGACTTAGCTTATAGAACTTCTTATGTAATTTTTAGGGAAAATTTCATTTTAAAAAATTAAAGATTTTATGTCGAATTCATACTAAATATTAGTTAATTAGTTAGACCTTCATTCTCCTAATCAAGCCAAGCAAACTGAAACAGAGTGAGTACTTACAAATTATTACTAAAGTTACTATACAACAACAAGAAGAACAACATACATGCATCGCATAATTTCATGAGTATGGAATCTGAAAATGATAAAATGTACATAGATCTTACCTTTGTTTTAGGAGGATAGAATAATTATTTTCTATAAATTTTTTGACTTAAAAATGGAGTATCTGAAGCATAGTTATAAGAAAATATGACAATAAATACCAAAAAAACAAAGTAAATAAAGAAACATACACGATTTCTCACTAAAGCCGCATCACATATCGATTATAATTACAATTCAAATAATAGAGCTCTTATATCCATTTAAAGGTCATTTCTCAAATATTATTTTCCAAGGTCAAAGGTATGTGTACTTGCAAATTGTACGTTGATTTTGTCCTTGTAGAGTAGGTAGAAAAAGACTTGTGATTAGGACCTTTTTTAAAATTTTATTTTGTATACCTTATATTAAAATGAAGAATATGACACTTGATTTTAACAATCATATATTGCATAAATTAAATAGAGGTGGAGTCAGGATTTCAACTTTTATGAGTTTGAAATTTTTAATATTTGTATATATTTAATAATTTTGTTGATACAAAAATATATTGTTTGAGTAAAAGCTACTGAATTCGATCGAATTCGTATCGGGACTTCTAGCTCCGCCCTTATCATCATAAATCAGTTAACAAGGTCAACTCATGATGATCGGTAAACTTTAGCTTGTTTAGATAAAATTAATTGGTAATTAGTTGAACCAATCTGATAAATCACTCATCATAACTATTGATTAACATTAATTAATTACTTATGTTATAGCGGCAAGTGATGTTTTAAATAAAATTCTAATGTTGCTGATGAAGGAAAAAGGAAGGGAAAAAAAAATGAAGAAGAACCCATCGTGTAGGCATATTAGGATAGATATGATTAGGAGCGAAGCTATATTGGGCTAGGTCGAAGTGAATTTCGTAGTGGACAAGATGAGGGAAACGAGACTGAGATGATTCAGACATGTGAAGAAGAGGTGCTATGAATGCATGAATAATGAGGTGTGAGAGGTTGGATGTAGTAAGAGCTAGAGTGGTAGAGGTAGACCAAAAAAAGGGGGAGGGAGGAGGAAATAGACAAGACATGAAATAACTTCAGGTTACGGAAGCCATAATCTTAGATAGAAATGTACGAATGTCAAGGATCAACGTAGATGGTTAGTTGATAGCTAAGTGTTGTCGCACTTTATGTGGGAGAGCGCCCCTCTCCTCTTCCCCCTCATTAAACCATTATTTAATTAGTAATCACATAGTTGCGGACTATCATTATTTTTTTAATAGCTTAAACTTTAAGATGAAATGATCACATATTTAAATATGACACCATAGTAGACAAATATCATATTTTTTAAAAACTTGGTAGTTCATATATGAGGTGCATGCAATGAAAAACATAATTAAGTAAATTTAGGTAATAAATCACATTTTTAACTACGGTTAAATAATACGCTCTCTATCCTAATTTATATGATACTCTTTCCCTTTTTATTATCTAAAAAGGAATGTCACCTTTCCATAATTAAAAAAAGAAAAATCATATTTACCCTTTAATAAAATGATTATACTAACAACTTAAATATCTCAAGTTTGTTTTGGATCCTAAATTTCAAAATATGTCTTGTGTTTTCTGAAACTTTGTGTTATGTCAAACGATACAAGGCTGATACGCCCCAAGTTTTCTTTCAATTCAAAAGGAGAAGGCCATAGATATAAAACATATCTATTTATCAATTAGGATTAAACAAAACCATAATAATTAACAATTAAATACAACTATTTTATATAGTGGACATTCTTTAAGATTCCTTATAATTAGGATCCTTTGGGATATACTATAAGGTTATATTAACCATTTGGAATCTCCATTGGTTAACTTAAACCCCTAAATTGTCAACTCTTTTTTACCTATATAAACACCACCTAAATCAATTTCACAAAATTAAAACACATCCTTAATCACCTTTCTTGTTTAATTACCATTTTAATCACTTTTTTTTTGTCTAAAATGGGTGATATTGAAGGATCAGCAGGAAGTTCTATGCATGGTGTTACACCAAATGTACCAACTGATACAAATGTCAATTTCAAAGTTCCTGTTGATTCTGAACATAAGGCTAAAGTTTTTAAATTTTATTCGTTTTCGAAGCCTCATGGCCTAACGTTTCAACTCTCATGGATTTCATTTTTCACTTGTTTCGTATCGACTTTTGCTGCAGCCCCTTTAGTCCCTATTATTAGGGACAATCTTAATTTAACTAAATGGATGTTGGTAATGCTGGAGTTGCCTCTGTTTCGGGTAGTATCTTGTCTAGGCTTGCTATGGGTGCGATATGTGACATGTTAGGTCCTAGATATGGTTGCGCGTTTCTCATAATGTTATCTGCCCCTGCTGTTTTTTGTATGTCTTTTGTGTCATCGGCTGGAGGGTACGTTGCTGTGAGGTTTATGATTGGGTTTTCACTAGCAACGTTTGTGTCATGTCAGTATTGGATGAGTACGATGTTTAATAGTCAAATTATTGGACTTGTTAATGGGACAGCTGCTGGATGGGGGAATATGGGTGGTGGTGCTACTCAACTTATTATGCCTCTTCTCTACGATATAATACGTAGAGCAGGGGCAACCCCGTTTACTGCTTGGAGAATTGCATTTTTTATTCCTGGATGGCTTCATGTTATTATGGGAATTTTAGTGTTAACTCTTGGACAAGATTTACCTGATGGTAACCTTGCTTCTTTACAGAAACAAGGCAACGTTTCTAAAGATAAATTCTCAAAGGTCAGTGACATCGTCATATCAAAATTCAAAAATATCTTTAACATCTACGTTTACCTAACATTTGTTATCTGCATTTTTTCATAGATATTATGGTATGCTGCAACAAATTACAGGACATGGATCTTTGTTCTGCTCTATGGATACTCGATGGGAGTTGAATTAACTACAGATAACGTGATTGCTGAGTATTTCTTCGATAGGTTTGATTTGTTTCCCTATACTTAACGTTATACGAACATCAATAGTAAGAATATTGAATCAATTTTTCTGAATTTTTTTGTGTAGATTTGATTTGAAGCTTCATACAGCTGGAATCATCGCTGCAACGTTTGGTATGGCTAACTTATTAGCGCGACCATTTGGAGGATGGTCATCAGATTTTGCAGCAAAACATTTCGGAATGAGAGGCAGATTATGGAATTTATGGATTTTACAAACAATTGGTGGTGTGTTCTGTTTACTTCTTGGAAGGGCTGATACACTTCCTCTGGCTATTACTTGGATGATCATATTTTCCATAGGTGCACAAGCAGCATGTGGTGCAACGTTTGGAATTATTCCCTTTATTTCGCGAAGATCATTAGGTATATTATCCGGTATGACAGGAGCTGGAGGGAATTTTGGTTCGGGATTGACACAACTACTGTTTTTCACGAGCACAAAGTTCTCGACAGGAACAGGACTAACGTACATGGGGATGATGATCATCGCGTGTACACTTCCAGTATCTTTAGTTCATTTTCCACAATGGGGTAGTATGTTTTTGCCTCCTACTAAAGATCCTATTAAGGGTACTGAAGAATATTATTTTGGTTCTGAGTATACTGAGGCTGAGAAACAAAAGGGGATGCACCATAACAGCATCAAATTCGCAGAAAACAGCCGGACAGAGCGTGGGAAGAAGCGTGTGGGTTCAGCATCTACTCCGCCTAATGTAACACCAAATCGCGTGTGATGGGAAAGATAAAATACTTGCTCGCACTTCATGTTTGTACAACATAAATAACATGTGATCTATGTATGCCTTTTAGTTTGAATGAGGTTTCATTACCTAAGTACTGTGATGTCTTTCTTTTCGGGGAGTGTAAACTTTCTTTTGTCGATGAACGTTCGATTCCCATTTTGTAATCCCTTCCCCACACCCCCCAAATTTTTAAAAAAAAGTGTGATTCCCTATAATATGTACTTTTGCTTTATTTTGTGAGGCTTAAGATTAATAGTTGATTTTGTGTAAACATCCGTCATTATTTGTATAATACCTATCGCAATTACCCTATAAACAAATATGCTTAACCTAGCTATTTGTATACGATTTATGAAAAAATCATAATAAATTACCATGTTTTTATATTGACAAGCAAAATATACAAGTGGAGTTCTAAAAAATTCCTAAATGTATAAATATAGAATTTGTATATACTTACCCTATTTGTATATTCGCAAGCAAAATCTATATACAACAAATAGAAATATACAAACCGCAGCCTACATAGCAAATAGAACTATGGCTATGGAGCACAATTATCGAAACTATAGCTATACAGCCTTATTATGTCTATTATGTTCGCTATTTCTAAAATTTTCTCCACTTTTATTCTTCAAACATGTTCTGGACTAGTAGAGTAAGTTGAAGTGGCTATGGATGTAACAATCTGTTTTTTCCCACGTTCTGAGTGGCTATTTTCTGCAAACTTAAACTTGCATGATGTAGCTTTTTTTGTTTTTCATTTTCTGACCATTCTGATCCATAATAATTCTTTTCATTGTATTTTCTATTATTCGACGCTGGAAAAAATATACTCCCCGTAAATGATAATAACCTAAAATTCAAAAAATAAATAAATAAAAATGTTATTTTTTAGTTAGTTAATTGTAAGTAGATAATATATAGTAAAAGTATTCTTATATAGTTATAAAGTTTCTTCACGATCCATAAGTTTTGATGAACGTATTTACAGTCTTGTAAAATATATATAACTTGAACGTAAGATTTATGTCCCCGGCCCTCTTCTATCTCTTGCATATTTTTTGGATGAACAAGATAGGTATCAAGTTGTTTACATCCGATGTTTAGACTAATCTAATAGAAAAATTATAAAAAAAATTATCTCTATCCGATATTTAGACTAATCTAATAAAAAATATGACACATGTCTTCGTGTACTCTATTATGACTAAAAAATAATCAATTTAATACATACGTTATATTTCCACCTTAATCTATAAACTTAACCATGATAATTAGTATAGTTTGATAAAAATATCGGGAAAATAACTTTGTTTGGTTTAAGAATATTCATGTTTCAAGCACTTATATAAGACTTTCCCATTATTTAGTACAACATATTGTTTTATACGTTAATGGCAATGCAAGTTGTTCTGATTAATTAGGTTTGAAACTTCATTATGAGTTGGATTATTCATGAAGTAATTAATCTAATTAAATAATTAATAGGTTATCAAAAGAACATGGTTGATAAGTTGACCAAAGAATTCTTTATTTATTGCGTGCCATCAATGGTGCATTTAAAAAAAAATAAGGGTCAATTAATCACTTGAAAAATCTGTTTTAATTGTCAAGTTGCAAAAATTTATGAGTGTATTATATTATATGTTAAAAATATTTTGAATAAAATAACGTCATATAATATGAATCGGAGGGAGTACATGGACATCTCATTTGGTGTAACAATCAAATGGTTAATTTCATGAATACTAACTCAATTATTTTTTACATTAAAATTATTAAATTATTTTTTATAGTGAAAAAATTACTCAACTTTATCAGAGGACTATGGAAGTCTATAATTTGTATGATACATAAGCAATCACGAATCTAGAGCATAATCTATGTGTTAGAATGAAGTAGCGTGTTCATGTCTTATGGGCAGAGACAAACCTTCGAAATCAAAAGTCAAAGCAATTGTTAACTTGACCCCATGGGGTGACTAGCTAGTTCACCTTTGGGTTGTAATGGAGGTAATAAGACTCTAGTCGCCCTTTTTTTTTTATATCTCATAAATAACACAATTCAAATATACTGAATAACTCTATTAAAAAGGAAAAATACAAGCCTAGGGAGCAAGCGAGGTCATGTTCCATAAGCACCTCCAAGGTCATTTTTGTAATTCACCAATGTGCCTAAATTTAAGTACACATACATTTGATGAAAGGTTTAACAAACTAATTTGTCTATTAACGAATCTTATTACAAAAATTAACTGTTATTAGAGAAATTTGATGGTGAAACACATATATGGGGTCGTTTGGTTTGAAAATGAGTTATGATGGGATAAGTTATGTTGGAATTAGTTATGATGGAATAAGTTGTGTTGGGATTATTTTTTATTGAGTGTTTGGTTTGTTGTATTCAAAATAATAAATTTTAAGAACAATTTATTTGTTTACAAAATTGCCCTTCATTAATGTAAAAAGTGATATATAACAAAAGGGTTGAAAGAGACATTTTTGTCTTTTACCTATTTTATCCCGGGATAAGTTATTCCGGGATTACTATACCACCCTAGGTTAGGAATAACTTATCCCGGTACTAATTATTAATCCCGGGATAAGTTATCCCGAACTTGCCAACCAAACAACAAAATAAGCGGTACTATAATTTAATCCCGGGACTATTTGGTATTATCCCTCACACCAAACGACCCCATAGAGTATTAAGGAAATTTGGCATATTCTAAGGAATAAAGTATCAAAAGATATATAATTAATAAAAAAATTATAATATTTGGATATTCACTTTAATTGAGGTACGGCCATACACCGTTCCGTACCATTTCAATTTTAGTAACGTAATGACAACAAATTATGTGTGGATTACTCTTTGGTTATACGTCTAGTTGGGTGTACAATTTTGACTAATCAAAATCAATGTTTATCCCAATGAACATATAATATTTTTATCATAATATGAAAATTGACTTAAAAACTCAATTATAATTATAAAATATTATCATAAAGTAATATATAAATGCATTTTTTAACTTGACTTCAGCTGATGCCGGATAGTTATGTCTAATTTTGATTGTGCATTAGTAAACACTTAAATTTACATAAAATTGAATAAGTAGTCACACATGTCCCTATATAATAATTTACGTGAGATACACTTGAACTGATTTATAATTGTCATGTAGGACACATATTATGCCATATATAAAACGTGTGTGTTTACTTATTTAATTTTATATAAGTTTAAGTATCTATTTGTATATAGACTTAAATCAGGTTAAGAATATTATGAATGATTGTTATAAAAAGATTTAACTGTACCGCAAATGACCCTCCACCGAAAGCATTTTATCGTCATGGATTTTACCAAACACTTGCATTTAGTAGCCTAATATGACAACGAATTAAAGAAATAATTTTTGTATTATAATTTATAGCCTTCTGCTTTCTTGCTAGTTTGCATGTGAGTTTCATAATTAGTTACAGGATGCTAAGTCAAAGAAAACTACAACTAGGTTTAAAATATTTTGGAAGAAGAAATTAAATTAATGTAAGTACGGATGATAACTCCATAATGCTATCGCAGTTCATAATACGTGTATTATAATTTATATATCCTATGATTAAAAAACAAATGAAATTGAACTCCACTTGCATATTTCTTTTAAGTTGAAAAAGTAGTAGTAGTAGTAGACGTAGTTGCTTCCTTGAACTAGACGTGTAGTTGTCTTAGTTTTAAGGGCGCGGGTGATTTACAAAAATGACCTTAGAGGTACGCGTATAGTTTTGAACATGACCTTGTTTGCTCCATGGGCTCGTGCTTTTTAAAAAATAAATAAAGTTATTCAGTATATTTGAATCATATCGTATTTATGAGATAAAAAAAAAGGCGGGACTAGAGCCTTATTACCTCCGTTACAACAAAAACATAAACTAGCTAGTCAGCCTTGAGGTCAAGTTAATAATTGCTTTAACAATTGCTCCATTGAGGAGGTGCAAGGGGTTGGGTATGATGAGAGGTATATGTAGATCGAAGAAGTCTTGAGGAGAGTTGATTAGACACTGAGAATATGACCCCTAGATAGGAAGATACCAAGATCGAGGATTATGGTACGTAGAAGCTAGGTTAGTAGGTAGTTGAGTGTTGTCTAGTTCCCTCATTATAGTATTGTTGTTATTACTCTCCTACTATCTTATTCCTCAATGCTTATAGTATTACCCTATTATTTTCTTTGCTTCAGTTATCGTATTATTTGTTTGTTGCAACTGTTCTCTTCTTCAATATTAATGTTTCTAAGACTTCTTCACTACTGTATTCGTTTTACAAACTTGATTTTTGATACGCGTTACTTCACTTACTTGAGCCAAAGATCTATCTTTCTTCATAAAATAGGGATTGAACTGCGTACATACGACCTTCCTTAGCGGATATATTATTGTTGTTGTTCATCTTGTGAATTGTGTATAGAATTCACATGTGCTCTCTTGTATATTGAGTTTTTTTTTTTAAAATAATAGTTTATAAAAATATCATGCTAGTAAACGCATTGAGATCTGCATTTTAAACAACCAAGCAAACCAACTAGAAATTTAATTTTTAAAAACCTTGCTTTGTCGTATTAGACTACAAAATGGCGTACCAAATTTAAATAGCAAAAGTCCAATTTCATGATCCCACACAAATATTTTTAGTGACTTATCAATTGGTCAATTTCTAACATCTATCCTCTTATCCACCACTAATTTAAAACTTAAAACGTTTAAATTTTGAAATATTGTTGGGTTCCACATTTAAAAAAAATTGTATTACTTTATGCTCATCTCGAATATCTATTACCTCTTATCGATAAGGTAATCGTGTAACTTTATCCACTAAAAGGTTGTTTGGTTGCTGAAGTTATGCATATTGATATTATAGTAATACAAATACTAGTTATACAGATTTTAATTATTCATGTATTAGTTATTTCATCTTCTGTCTTATAGAAAATAATATGACATAAATTGACTCATAACTTATACTCCATCCGTCCCATTTATGTGAGGTAGTTTTACTCGGCACAAAGTTTTAAGAAAGAAAGGAAGACTTTTAAAGCTTATGGTCCGAAATGAATGATAGAAATTTGTGTGGCGGTAAATCATTTCATTAAGGGTAAAATAGATATTTTATAGTTAAATTGTTACTTAATATAGAAATATGTCATTCTTTTTGGAACTGACTAAAAAGAAAAGTAAGTCACATAAATTGGGACAAAGAGAGTATATGCTTTAGTTATGAGATATTGTAAACTAGATAAACAAATATCGTATACTTGATAGTAGAATTTGTATTCATAATAACTAAAATTATTAAACATGATACTTATTAGTTATAAAAAACATGACTAATTTTTTACTTCTTAATACTAGTAACCAAACTACCCCTAAAGTTTGATAGAAGGAAAGAAGTTACATAAGTTTTGTCTATTTTTGCTTCATTTTGGGGCAAAGATATAAGGTACAAAAGAAATAAACAAGGCAGCAAAGCACATGGTTGATAAGTTGACTAAAATTTAAAGGAGAACTTTAGATGTTATTAAAATGAATAAATAAAGAAAGAGATGACACAGAAATCTTAGCCACCCCACTTCACGTTCGACAAGAAAATAGGAACTTTTAAGTTTTTAGTTATTAACTCAACAATAGAGTGTCACCTTGACATAGTCATCAGAACAAACTCGATTATCTTTATGTAATCAATATGAATTTTTTAGTAGGATCTGTTCCTTATTGTCGTTCAATGAGACGGGGACAAGAGACCCATGGAATTAATGTGAGGGGTCGAACTTCAGAGAATTGACGTGAGTGTATTTGAGATTGCTATTTTTAATTTGACCTTAGAACATTCAAAATTATCATTGAAATTTGACTAACATCTCTGGATCGAATTTGCGTTATAGAAAATTTACTACTACGTGATTCTTACACTCCACCAAAAGATGAGCATGTTATTTTCGAGAATATTCAAAATGAATAAATTTTTACCATTCTATCATACGTAACACTCGGTGGATTTATAAGTTGAATAGATAAGTTACGTCTTCCTTGATCGGTAAGTGGACATGAGTGAAGCTTGCATTGAATTCCTAAATATTATAACTTATAAGTAGACTGCACTTATATTAGTAAGTACTTTCTTTATTTTCTTTTATTTATTTTACCAAAAAAACATACCATGTGATGCCAATGTGTACAATACGTGTGATATTTACAATGTCAACTCCCTAAAAAAAATATTTAAAAAATTCCCTAAAACTCCTATAAATACCATACACTTAACATTTCCAAATAATCACAGCACACTATCAAACATCAACCTTTGTGCTTATTACACCCTCTTTAAGCCTTCAATTTTTGCTTTTTTAACCAAAATGGCTAGTTTTGAAAGTCCTCTAGGCAGAGAACAAGCATTTGCATTTTCTGTCACTTCACAAAATGTTTGCAATAATAGCCAATCCAATAAATTTGATTTGCCAGTTGACTCAGAACACAAGGCAAAATCAATCAAAATCTTTTCATTTGCACAACCCCACATGAGATCTTTCCACTTAGCTTGGATTTCATTTTTCACTTGTTTTATTTCAACTTTTGCTGCTGCCCCTTTAGTTCCAATTATTAGGGACAATCTTAATTTAACGCGTGCAGATATTGGTAATGCAGGGGTTGCATCAGTTTCCGGTAGTATTTTTTCTAGACTAGTCATGGGTGCACTATGTGACTTGATTGGACCAAGATATGGTTGTGCATTTCTCAATCTTTTAACTGCCCCTATTGTTTTCTCTGTTGCATTTATCTCAAATGCTGAGGGATACATAGCTATGAGATTCTTAGTTGGATTTTCTTTAGCCACATTCGTGTCATGTCAATACTGGACAAGTGTTATGTTCAATAGTCAGATTATTGGACTCGTTAATGGTGTGGCAGGGGGGTGGGGTGACATGGGAGGTGGTGTTACACAACTCCTCATGCCTTTTCTTTTTCATATAATTAAATTAACCGGGGCTACTCCGTTCACTGCCTGGCGTATCGCCTTTTTTATTCCCGGATGGTTACATATTATTATTGGACTTATGGTCTTAATACTTGGTCAAGATTTACCTGATGGAAACCTTAGTGCTCTTCAAAAAAAGGGTGATGTAACTAAAGATCAATTTTCAAAGGTTAGATTCCCCCCCTGTATACACGTACAAATAAATGTAATCGTTATATATTACTAACACGTTAGAAACATATATGGACTAATTTTTCGTTTTTTATTTTTTATGTCTAGGTTCTTCGAAATGCAGTGACAAATTATAGGACATGGGTATTTTTCCTCTTATATGGATTTTCCATGGGGGTTGAGCTTTGCATCAACAATGTCATAGCAGAGTATTTTTACGACAAGTAAGCTTTTTTAATCTAACGCGTTGTTTCAATTTATTGTACGTAGAATTTACTTATATACACTATTAGTATACAATGTATACATATATACACTATTAATATACAATGTATACATATATATACACTATTAGTATACAATTTATTGCTCTGTCATTATCTTATAAGTGATCTGATAGTATTGATCGTACGTTGACAGGTTCAATTTGAAGCTACACACCGCGGGAATGATAGCTGCAACATTTGGGATGGCGAATTTTGTGGCTCGTCCTTTTGGGGGCTATGCATCGGATTTAGCAGCGCGAAAATTCGGGATGAGAGGAAGGTTATGGGTCTTATGGATAGTCCAAACAACAGGTGGAGCCTTTTGTATTTGGTTGGGCCGGGCTGAATCACTACCCATCGCCATAGTTTCAATGATCCTCTTTTCAATCGGGGCCCAAGCCGCATGTGGTGCAACATATGGGATTATTCCTTTCGTATCGCGGAGATCATTGGGCCTAATTTCTGGGCTCACGGGTGCTGGAGGCAATTTTGGGGGTGGATTAACGCAATTATTATTTTTTTCAACTACGCGATTTTCTACTGGTATGGGGCTAACGTGGATGGGTTTAATGGCGATAGCGTGTACCTTACCCGTGGCATTTATACATTTTCCGCAATGGGGAAGTATGTTTTTTCCCGCATCGAACGATGGAAAATATAATGAAGAAAATTATTATGAATCAGAATGGACAGAAAATGAAAAACAAAAAGGGCTACATCTTGCAAGTGTTAAGTTTGCAGAAAATAGCCGTTCTGAACGTGGGAAAAAACAAATTGTTACATTTATAGACACTTCAACTCACTCTAGTAGTCCAGACCATGTTTGAATTATTAGACAATAGTGGCTAAATAATAAATAAATGTATTTTATAATGTTTAATTAGTGGAGTGTGATTGGTTGTTTTAATTCATAAATACAACCATGAATCCCATATACATTATTGTTTGTTTTTGTGTTTTTTTTTTTTTCATGTAATGATGTAATTTTTTTTTTTTTGTGTGTGTTGTAAATATAATTGATGAGCAATAATATTTCCCTTTTAGTATATGACTCATTTGGTTGACAGACTTTGATTGACCTGTACTAAAATAATGCTTCATAAGTTCGTATCCACATTAGGCTTGCCTTTGATGAGCTTCCCAGCAAGGTTTTGAGAAGTAATTTTGAAAAATAAGTATTTTTGAGAGAAGCGTACAATTTGTGTTTCATTAATCAATTTACAGATATATAGAACTTTAGAATAAAAATATATGTATTTTCTAAACATAGATAAGAGTAACTAAAGACAAAAGGAGCCTCTAAACTAAGCAACCCCTCAAAATATTATTTAAACTAATTATTATTCACTACATAGCGATCGATCCCCACTTTATTATTCAACAATTAAACAATTCTTGCATTATAATTCCTACATAACTCTTGTACCCCAGGGATACAATAACAACAATGACATATTTTGCAGTTTATAAGTATAAACTGAGGTCTGAGGAGAGTATATTAGAGTCTACGCCGATCTTACGCTTATTGTATGCAGAGTTATATATATACAATATTAGAAAGTATAGCTTCTAGTTTTTGGGGAGTCAGCAATTTTGAGAGTTTTTTCATTGAGTTTTTGGGCCTTCTTACTCCTTATCTCCACTCTCATACTTTCACTTTTCTCAATCTTATCATAAGGTTCTTTCTTGATTTTTGTGGATGATCCTTGCAATTTCATCTTCAACCTTACCATTAAGCTCTCTAACCCCATCATCATGTAAAACACTAAAAAAAAAACAGAAATTAGCGTTGACGAATTCTTTTTGTAGCTAAACAACAAAATCTTTCGTCAAACGGATCTTTTATCTACGAGTGATTCAACAACGAAGCTCGCTAATTAAAGTTTTTTTTTTTTGTGGTGAAATAAATACAACTATAAGTTTATATAAAGAAAAGAAAGGAGAAGCTAAGATATATATGTTTGATAGATGATAGTAGGTAGGGAATATATATATATATATATATATATATATAGAAGGAGAAACTAATTCCATATAATTATATATGCTTTATAGTACTAAAAGTTTAATAATGAATATTTGACTTTTGACAATTACAAAGTAGACAAGATAGAGATAGAGATAGAGCAACATCTAATTAAGATCGTTGGTTTGAAAAAAAAACCCTATAAGATCATGGGAATCGAAATTCGTCAATCCTAATTTATGTGAAGATATTTGATGAATACATATCAGAGTTATAATCTAAAATAAGTCATAAAATTTTTTGTGACTATAGAAATCATCTCATTAAAAGTAAAAAAAAAAGAACATCCAAAGTTGAATTATTCCTTAATATATAAAAATGTCTTTCTTTTGTGCGATTGATGAGTACAAAGAAAAGAATATCAGACAAATATACTATAATTTTTTTTAAAATTTTTATGGAGTTAGACCTGTTATAGAAGTTAATTTATTTAAATTATGAATGAAAGTATGGTATAATTAATCTAGGGATAAGGGTCTGAAAAATACATCAACTTTGGTCGAATTTACTGTTGCGATACTAAACTTTCATAAGGACCTATTACCTCCCTAGACTATTTAATACCGTATTTTAAACATATATATTTGCCCACGTGAACATAAA
>NW_006238943.1:1003004-1007628 GCF_000226075.1 Solanum tuberosum | reverse complement strand
AAATATATATGTTTAAAATACGGTATTAAATAGTCTAGGGAGATAATAGGTCCTCATGAAAGTTTAGTATCGCAACAGCAAATCCGACTAAAGTTGGGGTATTTTTCAGACCCTTATCCCATTAATCTACTATATTTGCGCAATAAGGAAATTGTAAATGTTATTTAGACAAATAGAGTTTAGAGGATTTGACGATAAACAAAGTAACAAACACGAATATTTGATGTCTTCATCAAACGTAATGTCGTGGTGGGGTGATAAATCCACTCAACCTTTAATAATAAGCCTTAAATTTGAGTGATCCTAAAAAATGTAGTTGCTTTTTTTTTATTGAAAGCAATTTATTTTCAAAAATGAAACTTCTCGATAAAAATTTAAACTAGTCCGTCCAAAAAAGAATATCAGACACCAAAAAATTTGGCGTCATTTGAGCACGAATAAGAGAAGTCAAAAGAAGTTTAATTAATAAAAACATATTTTAAGATTGAAGTCAACTAAGCTACGGCGAAATACGGTGCCGTACCGTTTCATTTTCGATAATTTAATTTGATTTTAAAGTGAGACAAAAGTAGCTTTCATGATAACAAATTATTTGATTATAGTCCAATAATTAACTTTTTAAATATTCTAGGTCGTAGACCAAAATTAAATGAATTAATCATACTTGTTTATATGCAATATTATGACTAATATAATGATCGTTTATTTCGACCTTTGAGGTTATGAAACACAAATTCATGAATTTGGTTGCTTACATGTTTATAAGTATATACTAATTATTATGAACTTGATTGACGGATTTCGTTTGACCTGAAATTTAATGTATTCTTCGGAAATGCCTTAGTGACCAAAACTCACCATATTCGACATGATTAACACTATTTATTTTGACGTTTCTAGACCATGAAATTCGAATTCGTAATTTTGATGTTTTATTGTATGTATTATTAATACGTGTTAATTTTCCTTAATTTGGTTGACGGACTTTATTTTAAACAAAGAGCGTATACATATATGTTAAAAAGGCGCATAACAATTTTTGTCATTCGTTAGTGAGCTTTATTAAAAATTTGATACTCAAAAGTATTTGACTAAATACTTTTATCACGTATCACCAAAAATTCATGGACTATAACACATGAAAAATGGTAAATTTAGTTTTTCCCGCATAAGGGCTCGTTTGAACTTGAAAACGCATTTGTTTGCCCCTCGGGACCAACTCACGCCATTATTAAGGTCGTAACGGACGTCCATAAAAAATTTCAGCAAAAAACAAGTCGGGATCACATATCACAAAAAAATACATAGACTATAGCAAATGAAAAACGACAAATTTGGTTTTTCCCGCTTTTGGGCTCATTTGAATTTGAAAATGCGTCCATTTGCCCCTCGGGACCAACTCACGTCATTAATAAGGTTTTAAGGGAAGTCCATGAAATATTTCGGCCAAAAACAAATCGGGGCCACGTATCACCAAAAGTCCATGGACTATAACACATGAAAAACAAAAAAAATTAGTTTTTTCCGCATTGGGGCTTGTTTGAAGTTGAAAATGCGTCCGTTTGCCCTTCGGAACCAACTCACGTCATTAATAAGGTCGTAACGGATGTCCATAAAAAATTTCAGCCAAAAACAAGTCGGGATCACGTATCACCAAAAATCCATGGACTATAGCCCACGGTCTGAATTTCAAATTAACCTTTGCAGAGGCTTGGCTGAATATTTGTTTGTGTGACAGACCTATTAGTACTTAGGTTGATCTAGGAATTCTTTGTTTGGAATATTTATAATAAAATGCATACAATTTATTTGGAATTCATTATTTCGATTTTTTTAGATGGAAAGCTATAAATTTATGCTTTTAAGGATTCATTTGCTCAAACATATCTTTTAATAGACAAACAAAAATAACCAATTCATAAAAAATAGAGTTTAAGAATTATAACAAACCATCATAAAAAAGAAAAAGGAAAAGGAAAACAAAAATATGGAAAACCATAAATAAGGTAACGGGTTAAATATTATGTAATAATTAATGAAAAATAAAAACTTAATTTACTTTGCTCATTCATTTGAACAACCTCTACTAAGTTTTAAAACTGTATATAATATAAAATTTGATATGATCATTTTCAAGTATTTTTGATATATAAGAATTTATAATTTTCTTATATAGAGACATAAGAATGTATTAAATCATCTTTCCGTATTTTTAAGTTCTTATAAATATCTCATATAATAATTAATTCTAATCTTCAACATAAATTTTTTATAACCACTAAAAAATTACGATAAATATAAAAAAAAGTTACAATTAATATTTTACAAAAAACCAATATTTTCTTATATAGTCATGATATAAGGATTGTAGTTTTTTTTCTTTTGAATCAAAGTTTATAGTTTTTTAGCTAAATGATAATAGAACTTTGTCTGATATTTTATAACTTTGAGTTAAACTACTTCAATCTTCATATTTATTAGTAAGGTCATTGAAAAGGAGAACCAAAGTATTTTCAATATATTTTGAATATTAAATTATACAAGAATAAAAGATAAAAAGAATGTGGTTTATAAAAAGTGATATAATTTGATGCACTTATCACTGCACATTTGACTAATAACTCTTTTAAGGAAAAAATAACGTTTTGAAAAGAGTTTGATTTCTTATCGAGAAATTTTGATAGCTCATTTAGTTGATTATTTGATTTTTGTTTTGTTTTGAGAATTTGATTTTTCATTTTGTAGTCTCCTTCCCTATTTTCTGTTACCAATGCCTCCAATTAAAAAAAATTTGTCAATACATCCTTTTATAAATTTATAATGTTATCTAAGTCATCACCAGGATTGTGACGAGATGGATATGATGTCTTTATCTTTAACCAGATGTCTTGGGTTCAAATCTCAAAGATGAAAATAATTCTTGTAGGGAGTTGTTTACCTTCATCAGACTTATATCCGAGATTTCTGGCTATGGATAAAAGTATTCCATTCATCCCGTCACATCCTTAATTTTTATTGGTTACCAGTTCAATATCTCTAGTCTCTAGGTTTTACGATATATCTCAATTATAAAAAATAAAAAATAAATTATCAACTAAATTCATTTTAGTTTTAATTTTATCTGTTTCTCGTAGTCAATCTCAATAAAATGTTACTATTTAAGTGTCAAAACTCAGAATGAAAAAAATACAAATGTAATCTTATAGTGAAATATCTTCATATACTATTATTTATGGACATAGCTGGTCAATCAGCAAAAAATAATTACATTTACTAGTCAAATATACCAAATGAAATCATGTTAGTAAAATTACTACAAAATATGTACATGATTATTGAAGTAATAAATTATTAAAAAGAAACTTTTAATAATTTATATATTTAAAAATTATGTAAAAAGTACCGTAAATCACATTAATTAACAACTTAGAATTATTTTAAAACATATAAATAAATTTATTGTCAAAGAAAATCCGTCTGACTATCAAAATTTCAAATGTGCCACATATATTAGGACATAAGAAGTAAAGACATTTCTAGTAATTTATTTATTTATAAATTACATTAAAATTACTACAAATCACAATAATTAACAACTTAAAATACTTTTAAATTATAAAAAGATTATGATCGAAGAAAAATTTGATTGACTATCAAAATTCTATGGTATCACATTAATATAAAATGTAACATATATTAGGTATGTACTGACACAGACTTTTCTATCTAATTTTTTATATATAAGTTACCTTAACATGGGACACTTGTTGTTTCATTTCTTATACGAGAAAATACATAAAGTGACACTTGAAATAGTTCTGAATTTTCAAAAAGACACTTTAGATATGATATTCTGGACAATTTCAGGTATCACTTATTTTTTTTCTAAGAATACCAGTACCCTTGAACTATTTTAAGACGATAACAAGAATTGACTTTGAAATATTTAGAAATTGAAGTCCTCAACCGAAAAGGAAAATATTATACTTTAATTTAATATATAAATAAAATAATATGTTAATTAAATCTTAGCTAATTATTATATCACATAAATTTTCCACATCATAAATTCACATTTGACTAGTCATTTTTAAATTTTAAGGAAAGCAACACATTCGAAAATTTTAATAGCTCAGTTAGTTGATTATTTGAATTTTTATTTTGTTAGTGAGAATCTAATTTCTCATCTTGTAATTTTCTTCTATTCCCACTTGCCCTTGCCCCCTATTTAAAAAAGAAAACAAATTGTCACTACATCCCTTAAAAAATTAGAATGATGTCTATGACAACACCAATGATTGTGACGAAATGGATATGATTCCTTTATCTTTAACCAGAGATCACGAGTTCGAATTCTGAGGATATAAATAATTCTTGTAGAGAGTGGTTTACCTTCCTTGGGGCTCGAACTCGCAATTTCTGGTTGTAGATAAAAGTATCATATCCATCCTGACACATCCTTTTGTTCCTTTAGGCATTTACTTTTGACCAGTTCAATGTCTCTCATCTCTAGGTTTTGCGTCAAAACACTAAGATACTCAATGTGTTTTGAGAAATTCAAAACTATTATTGAGTGGCTCTTAATCTCAAGTTATTCATATATATATATATATATATATATATA
>NW_006238943.1:984563-999361 GCF_000226075.1 Solanum tuberosum | reverse complement strand
TATATATATATATATATATAACTCATCAACGAAGCTCGTATTGATGACCCTGGTTACCTGTATATGTATCATGAAAGATCTAGGCCAAATGGCGTCAGTACATGGAATGTATGAGCAAGCAAGGAGAACTCTAAGCACAGACATAAGCTTGAACTGATAAAAAGGAAGAACAAACTCAATTCAACTCAACTCAACTCAAGGATACTCAAATAGACTTAAACTCAGAAGTACTCAACCCAGTTCAATATAAAAGCAAAAATAAAGATGCATCATAAATAAAGATTTTAAAACAATTGATAATAACTTAGATGTATTTAAAAATAACATAATAAACTCTTTTACTCTTATTTGGGAGATTCTCTAACCGACAACCATGACTATGAGCTATGTGATGATACAGTGTCTCTCCCACGCTGCCATAACTGTCCTATACCTTTCCGGAGTATAAGACATCCTCAACTAAGTGAATCTACTAAGTTATGCTTAAAAGCAATAAGAAATCATCTAAAACGTATGACATTTTCTACCCACGTTGGAATATATGGTTTTTGAGGACTTTGAGTTGTCTGAACTCGTCCCCATATCAGTGCTCAATACTACTCCCAATAATATAACTCATGCTCATATGTTTAAAAACATTTCCTCGTCCTCAAACTTTGAGATTATTACTCAAAAGGTTCTCTTAAAAGAGATTATATTCAAAACTCCGCCTGAACTCATTTGGAAATCAATGTTTCCTCTCATTTTAAATGTAAAAGCATTTACTCTTGGGAATACTTAGTTCCCATATATTCATTTTGAAAAATGAAACTCAATTCTCCTCATCCTCATACTAAAGTACTCAAGTCTTAAGATGAGTTTTAAAATTTTGTAAAAGACTTCTAAAAAATATTCGAAAGGCCCTCTCAAACTTGACTCTTAATCTTTTCTTGAATTTGAATTATGAATTCAAGAGTTACAATTCATGATATGAAGGATCTCTTGATGATTAAATGTAGTTTAGATAACTAGGATTAAGAAAGGAATGAAAGCTCAATTCAAAGGAACAAGTACGGAACAAAAACAATGAAGAAAGTGGCCTAACGCAGGGATGGCGCGCCGCGCTAGGCCTCCTTGGCGAAAATTTATACCTCGTTAGGATCAAATCCTTGGCGAAATCCCTCGACGATTGCAAGAAAATCTTGAACGCTTGAATATTTTCTCCCTTTTTCGTTTCTTGAACTTCTCTCTAAAACCCTAAGCGTATTTTAGAGTTGTGAAAATTGATCTAAGTCAGTTTAGACCCCTAAAATATTACTAAAATAATTTAGTCTAGTGGGGTAAGGAAAAGGCCAAAATACCCCTCCTTAATTCGGATGAATTTCCTAAATCGGACATGCTGAACTCAAATGGGCATATCTCCCTCATCCGAACTCAAAATTTAGCGAACTCGGTAATGTTGGAAAGAGGACTAAACGATCTTTCATTTGATACATTATGGGCCACATATTGTAATACCTTAGAATTAGAAGAAGCTAAATTTAGAAACAGCTAATTTGGAAAGAGCTAATTTGAGATTTGTTCAAGTTAAGTTTAAGTTGTGAGTTTTGGGTCAACTTCAAACGACAATAACTTTGAGTACAAGATGAGTTAGGTGACCATAAGATATCAAATAAAAGGTCTTTAAATCCTCTTTCCAACGCCACCCAGTTTGCTAAATTTTGTTTTCGGATGAGGGAGATAAGCCCGTTTGAAGTCAGCATGTCCAGTTAAGGAAAGTTACCCGAATTAATGAGGGGTAGTTTATTCTTTTCCTTAACACATCAGCTTTAAACGTTTTTAGTAATATTTTAGGGGTCTAAATTGATTTGGGTCAGTTTTACAACTCTAAATTATGTTTATGGTTTTGAGAAGAGTTCAAGAGGAGAGGTTCAAGGCGTTCGTCAAGATTCTTGAGATTTGTCGAGGAATTTTGCCAAATTAAGGTATGTGAGTTCTCATAGTGTTGGGTTAGTTCACCCACACACCACTCATGTGATTTTATCCATAATTTCTTTCTTGAGGTTGAATGAATTGAGTTCTTGATGAGTTTTCTTAAAGATTTATTCGTAAATCGTTTATGGTGAGTTTGATGAGTTCTAGAGATAAATGTTATGAGTTTGAGGGTTGTTTTGAGTACATTCTCGTGTACTTGTATAGAGTAATTGAATATAAGGAAAATTTGAGGAAATCAATTGATTCTAGGTGAATTAGAATCAGAAAACGAGAAGAAAAAATCGTCGGATTGACCTGGGGAAGAGCTGGCGCAGCGTGCCCCATATGTGCCAGAAGGTCTGGCGTGGCGCGCCAGCAGTGCGCCACATTTCAGTCTTTGAAGTTTAGGGGCTGACGCCCCACACCAGCAGTGTGCCAGGTTCGCCTGCCCTCACCCTTCCATCGTTTGCTCCGTTTAAGTTCTTTTAAAGTGTACCTTTACTCCTTTCTGATTCTAACTACTCTAAACTACATCTACATGCATAGAGAGATCCCTTCATAACATGAATCATAAACCTTGAATTCATAATTGAAATTCATGGTAGAGTTAAGATGTCACCGCCCGAGCCTACACCCTAGACATGGCAAGCATTTAAGAACCATCGTTGGCCCCAAGCGAACCCTTGGCCTGGCTCAAATCTCAGTGGAAGACTTACTCAACAACATGTGAACTCAAAATTAAACTTTACTCAACTATCTCAAAATATAATCTAAGAATATTTTGGAAATAAAACATTCAAATAGGCCCCAAGGACAACTCATGTCTCGAACATAACAACTGAAATGAACAAGACTAATGAGCTACTAATGTCTATCTATCTATGAAGCCTCTAATACTATGAGGGATGTAGGGACAAGACCCCCGATCATCCTAACAAATTGAAATAGATGAAGATAAATAAGGGATCCTCTGGAAGTAAGGAGGCTCACCAAACAACTCTGAAACTCAACTGGATCAAAAAAGCACTAGTTGATGATCCTGGTTACCTATATCTAAATCATGAAAGATGCAGGCCAAATGGCGTCAGTACATGGGAATGTACGAGCATGTAAGGGAAACACTGTACATAACCTGCAAGCTTGAACTGATAAAAAGGAAACATGTTTACCTACACTCTACTCAACTCAACCTCAACTCATGGATACTCAACTCAATGCAATAAAAACGATGATAAAAATGTAGTTTCTATAAAGCATTTAAAACAGTAGATAAAAAATCAATTTATTTAAAAATACCATAATAAATCAGTTTGTATGTAAAGACAAAATAACTTTGTTTGGCATATTCTCTAACCGACAACCATCACTATGAGCTATGTAATGATACAACGTTTCGCCCACGCTGCCAGAACTTTCCTATACCTTGTCGGGGTATAGAACACTAAGTAGATCCACTAAGCTCTGCTTAAAAAGCAATAAGAAATCATCTAAAAAGTATGACCCTTTTTACCCACATTGGCCGGGGTATAGAACTCCTCAACTAAGTGGATCCACTAATCTATGATTAACAATCAATAAGGAATCATCTAAAAAGTATGACCCTTTTTACCCACATTGGCTACATGGTTTATGAGGATTTTGAGTTATTTGAACTCGTCACCATATCGGTGCTCAATACTACTCCCAAAATATAACTTATCTCATATGTTTAGAAACATTTCGTCATCCTCAACTTTGAGATTATTACTCAAAAGATTTCTCTTAAAAGAGTAGTATTCAAAACTCCTCATGAACTCTTTTGGAAAATAATGTTTCCCCTCATTTTAAATGTGAAAACGTTTACTCTTATAATACTACTCCCAAAATATAACTTATCTCATATGTTTAGAAACATTTCGTCATCCTCAACTTTGAGATTATTACTCAAAAGATTTCTCTTAAAAGAGTAGTATTCAAAACTCCTCATGAACTCTTTTGGAAAATAATGTTTCCCCTCATTTTAAATGTGAAAACGTTTACTCTTATGAATACTTAGTTCCCATATATTCATTTTGAAAAATAAAAAACTACTCCTCATCCTCAAACTCAAGTACTCAAGTACTTAAAACAAGTTTTAAAAGATTGTAAAGGACTTCTCAAATGACTCGAAAGACTCTCAAGACATGACTCTTAACTCTACCTTAAATTTAGAATTATGAATTCAAGGGTTATGATTTACCTTATGAATGATTTCTCGATGTTAAGATGTAGCTTATAGTAGTTAGAATCAATATGGAGTAAATGTACTATCACGACCCAGGGTACCCTCTAGATGTAACAAGGCATATAGAACCCCGAAGGACTCCATACAAGCCACTTAGTCCTCATAAGATAAGAAATAGAACAAATTAGAGTAAAACACATTTCACGTCTCAAAATATTTTTCATAAAAGAAAGAGGAAGTCTAGACACTTTGTCTCATCATAACCATCTATTACAATATTGAATGAAATAGGGCCTAGCCCATACAACATGTAGAAAAAGAAAAAGTACATGAAAGAAACTAAACATAAGAAGTCCATCCTCGAACCATGAGGACTCACCAAGCTCAGGAATAATTATAATCCAGGCTCTAACCACAAGAATGATCACCTCTAGTGTCAGACCCTACACTTGGGAAAACTGTATGCAAATGTAGATGTTAGTACAAAAATGCACTAAGTATGACAGTCATGCAAAAAAAAAACACTTGAAACATGCTAAAAGGGACATTTCATTTCAAAGCATGCAATTTACCAAGTTTAAACATCATTATAGAGATAGTTGGAAAACATAAGTCAAAACATCATCTTCAATGCAAGCTAACATTATCTTTAGAATCTTTGAACACTGTGACATGCTTCTTCAAGTATGTCTTAGTTCATTATTAATCTTCTTGTTATTATGGGAAATAAGCCTTAACTGATATGAGATCATGTGAGCTTTAACATGGAATCCGGTGACTCCCACACTGAAAAGGGTTGGTCTACTTGCCTAAGGTAGAACCGGTAATTTTAGCTTAGGTGGATCCACTAGCTAAATATCCTATGAGGGCACGTAGTTTATAGGATATGAAGATTGTTACTAGAAACCCGGCCTTACTACGGGAGAGCTTCCATCTCAAGAGATTGCTTTTAGAAACCCAGCCTTACTACGGGAGAGCTTCCATCTCATACAATATTCACTCTGTGCTAAGCATTAAATTCCCACGGAGTAATTAATTCCTTATTAACTTCATTACTCATGAAAGGGTGCCCTTGGCCTTCCTATTCAAGTTAGATCATTAGAATAGCCTTTTTTAGTTATTCATAAATGATTGCCCTTGGCCTACCGATTAAAGGTATATCATTAATTAAACTCTTTAGACCATGCGTGAGCAACTATCACTATCCATGATCTATTTATAAAGGCTTTTGAGCCTTTGATTCAATTAGGTGAGAAAAGTCTTTCAACCTAATAGTCTTTATTATGTGAGGAAACCTTTCACATTCATGCATAGATGTGTATATAAGAATAATCTTTCAACAACACAACAACAATATCCTAACCATTCATATTACTCTCTCAAAGCATCATTAAGACAATTGTATAATTTTCATAGAACATGCATAATCTCATACTTTACCTCCTTGAGGTTCAAAACTTACTTTCAATCAACACATCAAGAATTCAAGCATTAGACATGGATATCATTATAATTCAAGTGATTCAATCATCTCATGCATTAATTCATAAAATGTATCTTTCATCAACAAAGACCCACATCATATCATCAACTTTGAGAAATATGGGAATTACATGGGTTCTTAGGGATACATCATAAAAACCATAGGAAATCATCAATTCATGCTTAATATAACTCAATTCAATCATTTAAATCAAATTTGAAAGGAACCCATGACTTTTGAATCAAACCCTAACATTTGGGGATTTCTATCTTTTTAGATTGAAGTTTCTGTGAAGACTCCGTGGATGAAAGCTATCCATGGATGAAAACTACCATACCTTAACAACAGAGCCCAATGCTAAGCTTCAATGGAGGAATTAAGCCTTGACCTTGATCCTAGCTTGAACTTCCTTCTTCTTCTCCTTGTCCTTCTCATTCTTCTCTTTTCCTTCTTCTTCTCCTTATCCTTCTCCTTCTCATTATCCTTCTCCTTCTCCTTCTTATTATTCTTCTTCTCCTTCTTCTTCTTATTATTATTATTATTATTATTATTATTATTCTTCTTCTTTCTTCTTCTTCTTCTTAGAGAGAAAAATATTTAAGAGGAAGAATTTTAGGGAAATCTTTTGGGTTTTGGAAATAATGACTTGAATGGGTGAATTTTGGGGTTAAAATGACTTATATAGGGGTCCTAGGCTTGGGAAAAACGACATAGCTTTGAGTTAAAACAATTCGGAAAAGACCTAAAAAGTCCCCTGACTGGAAACTACTGAAATGGAACGATGGAGGCCAAAATGGGTCATCATCATCACCACGGCCCGTCAAACGGGTTGTGAAGAATTTCAGCCTGACAGTGCTTCACTATTTTCGGCGTAACTTTTTACTCTGAGATGGGAATTGGGCAAACTCGGTGGTGTTGGAAAGAGGACTCAGAGACCTTTAATTTGATAGGTCATGGCCCATCTAATCTGTTTTGAGCTAAGAGATATGATCATTTGAAGTTGACCCTAATGAAAAGCCTTTCACGTGAGGCTCCACGAGCCATGGTGCCTCTCGTGGTCATGATCCAGTAGCTAGGCAACCTTCCCCTTAACCCCTAAAAAGTAAGTCAATCTCACGCCGCTTCCACAGCCCGTCAAGGCCTTCACGAGCCGTGGAGTGGCTCGTGTGGAGGAGGTCAATTTAGGCAGCCTGGAGGAGGCTACTGCCTCACCACCATGGGTGGCACCACAATCTGTGGTGGACACCACGAACCGTGAAGGCTCTCGTGGGAAGGTGGGCAGTGCCTTGGGAAAGTTGGGTAGCCTTGGCCCCTTCCCTTGGTTTTTTCCCTTTTGTCCTTGGCCCTAGTTAGTCTACTAGACTACGGGGTGTTACAATATCTCCCCCTTAGGGACATTCATCCTCGAATGATGTTCTAGATACCTTACGGAGGTAGAGACTCAAGACTAGCAGCCCATTAATCATGCAACATCGTCAAATACACATAAACAAGGAGGAAACATCAACTCCAACTCAAACCATACTCAATGCATCACAATGAAGTAGGAACTACATTTAACTACCCATTATGCATGAAATTTCAACATTTCTCATGTTCTTAGGAGGAATTACCTTCTCTAAGCTAAAAGCATGCTCAACAAAATCTCATAGAGCCTATATGCAATTTACTCTCAAAAAGCATATCAAAAGCATGTTCATTAATTCATCTCATGAAGTCAATAGGCAACTCATACTCAATACACAACAACATGAGGAAAAATCAATCATATAAACTCATTTTCTTTCTAAACACAAGTTTTCATGAACATGCATCACATAAGGAAATCATGGGAACACATAAAAATGCATGACTTCCAAAACAAGGACAACTCAAGAGAAACTCATTACCTCAAGCTAGAGTAGGAGTAAAAGGAAATAAATGAGGATATCGAGACATCGTATTTGCCTCGGCCTCCAAAGTAGTACCCTCAAATAAACGATTCCTCCACAACACCTTTACGGAAGCAACTTCCTTACTTCTTAATTTGTTAACTAAACTTTCATCAACTGTCAACCATTTTAAGGAAACCATGGATGTCGGATCTCCAGCACATTTCTCAAGCATAGAGACATGGAAAACTGAATGCACCAATGCCAACTCATTGGGCAAATCTAACTTATAGGCAACATTACCAACACGTCTAAAAATATCATATGGGCCTACAAAATAGGGATTAATCTTCCCTTTCTTGACAAACCTCGTTACACCCTTCATAGGTGAAATTTTCAAGTAAAACCCAACCATGAACATTAGGGACACTCAACAAACTTGCTATCTAAGCATACCATCTCCCCCTTGGGAGAAAGCCTCATCGGGTTTCTTAAGTACCACTTCTTTCAAGTCAACCAAAATTGGATCAGGCCCTTTTTTAGCTTTCACATACATTACAAAGGACGATTCGGACCCATTGTAAACCATAACACTACCCTTTATGGCATCCATTAATTGAACACCTAATCAGGCCAACTTATGAACATCCCAAACAAACTCTTTCTTTTAATCCTCTTATATGAGCTAACTACCCATAGACAATAAACTAAGACATCCGTTACCCCATTACCTCCACCGGGGTAATAAAGAACTCTTATGTCTAGATCTTTCAATAATTCTAGCCACCTTCTTTGGCGAAGATTCAATTCTTTTTTACTAAACATGTATTGCAAGCTCTTGTGATCGGTAACACATCTACATACACTCCATTCAAATAGTGTCTCCAATTTTTTAAGGCAAAAACAACCGCTGCTAACTCAAGGTTATGGGTAGGATAATTCATCTCATGAACTTTTAGTTTCCTTGAAGCATAGACAATCACTTTACCTTTTAGTATAAGCACATATCCCAACCCAACTCTAGAGGCATCACAATACACCATAAAACCATCCGTACCTTCCAGTAAGGTCAACACTGAAGCGGAAGTAAGTCTATCTTTCAACTTTTGGAAACTTTTCACACAAGCTTCCGATCACACAAAATTAGCCTTCTTTTGAGTCAATACAGTCAAAGGAGAAGCAATGGAAGAAAATCCCTCAACAAACCTCTCACAATAACCGGCCAAACCCAAGAAGCTTCTAATATCTGAAAGAGATAGAGGTCTAGGCCAACTTTTGACCACATCCACCTAATTGGATCTACCTCAATTCCCTTGGTTTACACAATACGACCAAGAATAGCTACTGACTTTAACAAAAAATTCACACTTGCTAAGCTTTGCAAAAAGTTGATGGTCCTTAAGAACTTGCAACACAATCCTTAAATGATCCGCATCCTCATTTTCACTCATTGAGTAGATCAAAATATCATCAATAAACACAATTACGAACATGTCAATGTATTGCCTAAACACCCTATTCATCAAGCCCGTAAAAATGTTGTCGGAGCATTAGTCAACCCAACCGACATTACCAAGAGCTCATAATGATTGTGCCGGGTTCGACAAGCCATCTTTGGAATATCATCCCCTCTCACCACCCCTCTCACCATAAATTGGTGATAACCCGTACGAAGATCAAACTTAGAGAAATAGCTTGCCCCTTGAAGTTAGTCAATACCAAAAATCTAATTCCCTCACCCTAAATAGGTGGTACAGGCAACCTTTAGCCATCATTCTTCTAACCTTCATATAAGGAACAACTAACCTCTTGACATAGAACTTCCCCCCTTCCACTTTAGGATAGGCTCACTTGGGAACTAAACTCTCACCATCCGAGTTCTACAATCAATAGAGGCATAACAATTGTGTAGTAAATCCATACAAAAAATATTATCTAAATCTAACATGTCAAGCTCTACCAAATCAACAAGAGTAACTCTATGGGATAAGGAACGAGACACTTTCTATAAACCCTCTTAGCCACAATAGAGTCACTTACAAAAGTAAAGACATAAAAAGCTTCTAGCAACACATCAGGGTAACATCAACCCTCAGAGCCGCATATGGCGTCATAAAACAAAATAGCACCGGGGATTAATAGCATAAACAACCCCATTGAAGACTTTATACATACCGGTGTCTACATCGGAGAGCTCTCTTGGTCATCTCTAGACCAGATTGCATAAAAGCAATTTTGCTTAGGAACATTGGAATTTGAGCCACTAGGAGGAGCTTGGTTTCCCTCCCTTCCTTTAGACTTAAGTACCGAGCAATCTCTCATTTTGTGACCACTCTTACCATAATGAAAACAACCATTCATGCCGGCTAGACACTCACCCTCGTGCCTCTTTCCACACCTAGCATAAGTAGGAAATAGGGGTCTACTAACCTTTCCTTGAGACTTAGGGTTGGATATCCTTTCTTTGTTAAACCTTGGGGAAACCTTAGATGAACTTTGTCCAGAAAACCTTTATTGAAATCTAGGACGACCATGCCCATCGGACCTTCCTTGAGAGGAATTATCATCATCAATTCTATACCGCTTTGTTTCTCTAGACTTCTCTTCAAGTTTCTCTTCTTCAATCCATTTGGCATAAATCACAAGACGAGAAATAATCATATATTGATCAAGCATAGCAGTACGACATTCTTTTGCTGCCAAGTCGGACACACTCGACACAAACTTACATATTATCGACCTAGGGTCAGCTAATATAGATGGAGCATATCTCGACAACCGAGTGATATCCCAGCATATTCCTTAACACTCATACTACTTTGCCGGAGGTTAATAAACTCAAGTATCATAGTCTCTCTCATCTCCAGAGGGCAAAACCTACAAAGAAAAGCCTTCTTAAACCTTTCTCACTCTATGGGACCCGCTTCCACCGGCCTTGCTTCTTTCCATTGGTTGAACCAAATCTGAGCATCACCTTTCAATTGATGTAAGGCCAATTCTGCCTTCTCTACCGGTGTCATTCCCACAAAGTCCAACACCTTTGAAATCTCATCTATAAACTCTTGAGGATCTTCCTCCATCTTTGACCCATAAAATTCTGGAGTTTCTATCCCAGCCTGAGTCAACATTTGAAAACCAAACCTAAACATCTCATTAGTCACTTTATCGGTCAAAGGATCAACCGGAACTTGAGGAGCTTGAGGAGAAGCTCCTTGATCAACATTTTGTCTCTTCATTCCACCAGTGAAGGCTCCTTGAGTAGTCATGTCCTATAGACCAGCGGGTAAGGATTAAGAGAGACATCTTATAGAGTTGAACTCTATGACACGACTTAGAGTAATGAAAGAAATGGAGTTTCCTAATTATCTTATAGCCTTTCATTCATAAATGTGGCGCGCTTCACACTCATGAACAAGACTCTACTAGACATGGCTTATGAGACATCATCCTAGGACTATTCTAAACCTTGTGCTCTAATTTCCAAGTTTGTCACGACCCAGGGGTACCCCCTAGATGTAACAAGGAATATAGAACTCCGAAGGACTCCATACAAGCCACTTAGTCCTCATAACATAAGAAATAGAACAAATTAGAGTAAAACACATTTCACGTCTCAAAAAGTTTTTCATAAAAGAAAGCGGAAGTCTAGACACTTTGTCTCATCATAGCCATTTATTACAATATTGAATGAAATAGGGTCTAGCCCATACAACATGTCCAAAAGAGAAAGTACATGAAAGAAACTAAACATAAGAAGTTTGTCCTCGAACCATGAGGACTCACCAAGCTTGGGAATAATAAAAATACAAGCTTTAACCACAAGAATGATCACCTCTAGTGCCTGACCCTACACTTGGAAAAAATGTAGGCAAAAGTATGCAAAAGTAGGCGTTAGTACAAAAATGCACTAGGTATGATAGACATGCATAAAAACACTTGAAACATGCTAAAATAGACATTTCATTTCAAAGCATGCAATTTTACTAAGTTTATACAAGGTAGATCATTAATTAAACTCTTTAGACCATGTGTGAGAAACTATCACCATCCATGATCTATTTATGAAGACTCTTGACCCTTTGATTCAATTAGGTGAGAAAAGCCTTTCAACCTTAGAGTCTTCATTGTGTGAGGAAACCTTCACATTCATGCATAGGTGCGTGTATGAGAATAACCTTTCAATAACATCCTAACCATTGATACTACTCTCTCAAAGTATCATAAGACAATTGTATAATTTTCATAGAACATGCATAATCTCATACTTTACCTCCTTGAGGTTCAAAACTTACTTTCAATCAACATATATAGAATTTAAGCATTAGACATGGATATCATTATAATTCAAGTGATTCAATCACCTCATGCATTAATTCATAAAATCCTTCTTTCATCAACAAAGACCTACATCATATCATCAACTTTGAGAAATAAGTGAATTACATGGGTTATTCGGGATACATCATAAAAAACCATAGGAAATCATCAATTCATGCTTAATATAACTCAATTCAATCACTTAAATCAAGTTTGAAAGGAACCCGTGACTTTTGAATTAAACCCTGACATTTGGGGATTTTGATCTTTTGAAATTGAAGGTTTTGATAGGACTCCATGGATGAAAGCTATCCATGGATGAAAAACTACGATACCTTAACAACAAATCCCAATGCTAAGCTTCAATGGAGGAATTGAGTGTTGACCTTGATCCTAGCTTGAACTTACTTCTTCTTCTTCTTCTCCTCTTCTTCTTCCTCTTCTTCTTCTTCTTCTTCTAGTCTCCAGAGAGAGAAATATTTGAGAGCATCAATTTTAGGGAAATCTTTTGGGTTTTGGAAATATTGACTTGAATGGGTGAGTTTTAGGGAAGGTTGGCAATGCCTTGGGAATGTTGGGCAGCCTTCGCCCCTTTCCCTTGGCTCTTGCCCTCTTGTCCCTTGCCCCTTGTCCTTGGCCCTAGTTAGTCTACTAGACTACGGGGTGTTACGGGTACACTTTACACGGACTTAGACGGAGCATATTAGGGGTGGGCATAAATACCAAAAAATCGAAACACCCAATCGGACCAAATTTTTTCAATTTTCGGTTTCGATTTTTCGGTTCGGTGTCGGTTCACATTTTTTGTTACTTCGGTTTTCAGTAACACAATTTTTGTATTTCGGTTTTACAGAAATTTATGCATTACTATTTTAAATATTATTTAATTATTAATATTATATTATATATTTTCTAATTTCTAGTGACTATTGGTCAGCATCCCTTAGTTTTCATTTTTGACTTTGTCTTTTTACTTTTCATTCCAAATTTCAATACCCAGCCGCCGCACCTCCTATTCCAACTCCAAGTTGCAAGCGCAGCGTCCGTTTCAATTTTTTATTTCTCGTTCCAATTTTTTTTGTCTTTTTTACTTTTTCATTCAAAATCTTAGGCTCCAGCAATTTGCAGCGTTCGTCCATCGGCCAATGTTGTCTGCCTGTCAGCAAACGGCGTCCACCTAACGCGATCTAACACCGGCGAACTACAGTACTATTACATTAAAAACTGAATTTAATAAACCAAACCGAACCAAATTACGGTTCGGTGTTCAATACAACAAAATCAATAATCAAAAACCAAAAAATTTGGGGAAAAAAAACTGAACCGAACTACCGAATGCCCACCCCTAGAGCATACGACAGATAAAGAGTTGGGGGAAGGCGACCTTGGCGTACTGTTGGCACTGGGTGCCAGTCCCTGAACTTTAGAGAGCTAAATCTGGCGCACTGCTGGGGTGCCGCCCGAGCCCCTCTGGCGCATCTAGGGCGAGACGTCCCCAGAATGTTCCGACAAAGTTTTCTTCTCATATTTTGACCCTAATTCATCTAGAATCAATTGTTTTCCTTAAATTTTCCTTAGATTCAATTACCCAATACAAGTACACGAGAATATACTCAAAAATAACTCTCAAACTCAATACAATTATCTCAAGAACTCATCAAACCCATCCTAATTCAAGAACGAAAGCAATACATCAAGAACAATCATCAAGAACTTTAAATTTCTCAATATTTATGGATAGATTCGCAAGAGAAACTCATGATTGGCGTGTGGGTGAACAAACCCAACACTATGAAAACTTGCATACCTCAATTTGGCAAAACAAATCCTCGATTCGCAAGAGATCTTGTACGTCCTTCCTTTTCTCCCCTTTTTCTCTTCTTGAACTCTTTTCTAAAATCCTAAGCGTAATTTAAGATTGTAAACAGACCCAAATCGGCCTTGACCCCAAAATATTACTAAAACATTTTAAGCTGATGAAGTAAGGAAGACCATAATACCCCCTCACTATTAGGGTAACTTTCCTTAACTGGACAAGTTGACTTCAATCGGGCATATCTTCCTCATCCAAAATCGACATTCAGCAAACTTGGTGGAGTTGGAAAGAGGATTCCAAGACCTTTCGTTTGATATCTTATGGGCAAACTAAATCATCATGTACTGAAAGTTATGGTCGTTTGAAATTGACCCAAAACTTATCACAACTTAAGCAGAACTTGCAATATTCTCAATTTAGCTACTTCCAACTTAGTGCTTTCTAAATTTAGCTCCTCCTAAGGCGGGATGTTACATAAGATTAAAGTCTTGAGACATATTTCGAGTTATTTTGAGAAGTCTTTTACAATCTTTTAAAACTTGTTTTAATGACTTGAATACTTGAGTTTGAGGATGAGGAGAGTTGAGTTTCATTTTTCAATGAATATGTGGGATCTAAGTATTCCCAATAGTAAATGTTTTTACATTTAATTTGAGAGGAAACATCGATTTTCAAATGAGTTCATGAGGAGTTTTGAGTATAATCTCTTTTTAAAGAATATTTTGAGTAATAATCTCTAAGTTTGAAGATGAGGAAATGTTTCTAAACATATGAGTTGAGTTATACTATTGGGAGTAGTATTGAGTACCGGTATGGGGACGAGTTCAAACAACTCAAAGTCCTCATAAACTATGTAGCTAACGTGGGTAGAAAGGGTCATACTTTTTAGATGATTCTTTATTGCTTTTTAAGCATAGCTTATTGGATCCAGTTAGTTGAGGATCTCTTAAACTCTGGCAAGGTATATGATAGTTCTGGCAGCGTGGGTGAGACGTTGTATCATCACATAGCTCATAATGATGGTTGTCGATTAGAGAATCTCCAAATTTGAGTTATTGTGTATCTTTACATACAAATAAGAGTGATTATTGTATTTTTAAGTACATTGAGTTGTTATCTTGTAATGACCCTCTTGGTCATTTTTGTGTCTTGCCT
>NW_006238943.1:957845-984463 GCF_000226075.1 Solanum tuberosum | reverse complement strand
TGCCATCATGACTCGAGAAATCGGGTCGTGACATATCTACTGTTTTAAATATTTTATATAAACTGCATCTTTATTGTTGTTTTTATACTGTATTGAGTTGAGTATCCATGAGTTGAGGTTGAGGTTGAGTTGAGGTGAGTATGTTTCCTTCTTTCCAAGTTCAAGCTTTTATGTTATGTTCAATATTCCCCTTTCATGCTCGTATATTCAATGTACTAATGTCATTTGGCCTGCATACAGGAGATCAGGGTCATTAATAAGCGTTTCGTTGATACCATGTGCAGTTCCAAAGTTGTTTGGTGAGCCTCTTTGCTTTCATAGGATCCCTTATTTATTTCTATTAATTCAGTTTTGTTAGGATGATCAGGGGTCTTGTCCCGACATCCCTCATAAACATTGATGGTATATCTAGATACCATACTGCTTAAACATTGATGACATACTCGATTGTCATACTAATCATGTTTTAGAAAACTCTTTTTTCAAAACTCATCTTTACTTCCTCAAAAACTCAGTTTAAAACTCAATTGCTGGCTTTAAAAAGCTTCTCGGGATTTATAACTCAACTCATACGGTTAATGTGAAATTATGGACATGAACGACTCAACTCAGGGATCTTAATAGCAATACGGAAACTCACAACTCATAACTCAACAACACTACTCATCTCAAGAATACTCAACTCATAGGTTTCATGCTGAAATATAGACATGAACGCATCAACTCAAGAATCTTAAATGCATAATATATAGCAATTCAATAATAAGGAATAGAATTTCAAAAAGAATCCGGAACTCAAGAACTCAAAATCAACTTATCTCAAATATACTCAAATCTAGGGAAAGAATCCTAGATTACTCTTTTACTGATCTGAAAGTAGATGTGGGGCGTGAGGACGAACTAGTCCAACACTATGATAGTCTTACATACCTGGAAGAACAAGGTTCTTGAAGAAGAAAGTGGGTTAAGCATGGGTTCATGGGGATTCATCTTAAAATCATGAGATTATATTCATTCATGCATAAAAGTTCATAAATCAATCAAATAAATATACATTTATAAGAACCCATGACATAGAGGAAAATCCTAACTCAATTGGGGATTTGTAACTTTATAAATTGGAGAATTTAGGAACTCCATGAAGGAAAGGGCTTCATGGATGAAAATTATCATTCTTTGATGCCAAAAAGCTTGCAATCAATAGAATGAAACAAATTCATTTATTTATACATAAATTTTACAATAAGAAGTGAAAGTAACCAACGTAAATTCTTGGTTTTATAGGATCCAAGAAAGTCGTACTAATAAAGATGGAGAGGAAGTCTTGGTTCCATGATCATAGAAATCGGTTTTTCTGGGTGTGTAGTCAATCCATAAATCTCTTTCATGCTTATTTCTTCTGGCTTTATGTCACATGTTAATCTCCAATTGAATCCATGCAACAAGTTAGCCAACGCTGTTCCCACAAGCTTGATCTCGAAGCTATACCCAGGGCACCTCCTTCTTCCAGAACCAAATGGTAACATTGTAAAGTTGTTTCCCTTTATGTTAATGTCATTTTCTAAGAATCTTTCGAGAATAAACTCTTCTGGCCTATCCCAATAATTAGGATTTCTTCCTAAGGACCATATGTTTACAAATACCATTGTCCCTTTTGGTACGTCATAACCAGCAACATTGCATTCTTCTATGGAGTAATGCGGAGGGATTAATGGAGCTAACGGATGCAGTCTAAATGTCTCTTTAATTATAGCTTCTATATAAGGTAGTTGGGATAAGTCCTCTTCTTCTACCCATCTTCCTTTACCTATTGTTCTATCAAGTTCTTCATTTGCCTTCTCTATCATATTCGGGTTCCTCATAAGTTCTTGAAATGCCCATTCAACTGTTGTTGCTGATGTATCCGTTCCACCGGCCAACAAATCCTGCACAATTTTAACAAGGAATTAGATCTACTAAATATAAATTCATTCAAGTTTTTATTAAAGAGTTCATATGCTGAAATTGACAAAATAAAAACTCGATCCACCTATAAATATGCAGTTTTAGCTTCTTTTAAAATGGAAATAATAGTGGGTACAATACAACTACTAAAAATTAATTTTTGCACCACGAAGACTATTAATTATAGAAAAAGGATTTAAAATGTCCCTCAATTTTGTGAAAATATCTTTAGTTAATAATTTGATCGAAAAGTGCGATCATGCTATCAAGAATTTGGTTTTAAAATGCTCCTATTATTAATTAATGTGTCAAAAATTTCATTTTCCTAATAAATATATTACTATTTCTTTACTTCTTAAGCACATTTTATTCCTAATAACAATATCTATCTATATTACCTTAAAAGCATGAACTTCCTAACTTGAATGTTAAATTACTATAATATTCCTAACTTAGATTGTGACTTTTTCAATGAGTTGTGACTTTTCCGATAAGTTGTGACTTTTTTCAAAGAGTTGTGATTTTTTCAATGAGTTGTGACTTTTTCAAAGGTTGTGATTTTTCGATGAGTTGTGACTTTTCCAAAAAGTTGTGACTTTTTCAAAGGGTTCTGACTTCTCGGAAAGGTCATAACTTTTCAGATAAGACATAAAAAATATTCGTTCATACTACCCTTTGTTGAATATAAATAGAGCGGCTTCCTCTCATTTTTCAACCACAATTTTTTTTAATCTTCTACTCTTCTTCTTCTTGCATTCTTAATTTTTTTTTTGTGATTTATTGTCGTTGAGTGAGTTCGAAGTGTAGCGGAATATGTTGTACCACTATTCTAATGAAGTAAGTCATTCTATCCTAACAGGGTATATTCCATAACCTCGAGTACTTGAGGAAAATAATTTTGATGAAATAATAATTATTTATTTGCTTGATATATACATTAGTATGTAATGTTCCAATATACGAAGTTAACATGATGTAGTCAAAATTTTCTTGTTTTTGTTAACAATTTTTCTTGTGATGTAGATATATACTTCTGAATATCTTTTTCCAAAATTTAGAGAATTGTCACGATTTATTTTTGATGCTCAAGACAAAAGAATGACTTTATTTATCAATGTTACTTATGTGATTTAGACTCTTAGGAAGTTTGCTTCAAAAAAGTTATTACTATATAAACATTGCCCTTTTGTTTTCCTTATTTACTATTTCTTAATATTTAAGGTTTTTAGATGAAGAAAAGTTCATATGACTTGTAATAACGTCAGTTCAAGTTTTGTATTTAGTTAATTTTTATATTTATTTAATAGCTAATTTTATGAGATAAATATTTTAATTAATGAAAATATATATATTTATATTTGGGTAGGTATTTGTATTTAAATTAAAGTATTATATACGTCACAAATGTATTATCAAGTTAACAAGATCTTCTAACTTCAAAATATATTATTTTAAAATATTACAAGTTCTTTTTTTTTCCAAAAAAAAATTCACAACAAATATGAAAATATGTAAATATATAAAATATAGTTATTCTCTTCACATGTTCATTTGACATATAAACAATTTAACGTGATATACACATGTATAGCACATCTATTAGATGACAAGAAAAATACAAAACAAATAATGTCTATAGGATAATATTAGAGAGATAAAACTAATTACATGATTGAACCTCATCAAATTGAAATAAATATATACATTATTGCATTTACCTAATAAAAAATTTCAGTGACCATCTTCATAGGTTTGTGTGAAAAAGACATATATATGACAATCTACATTGAACATTCACAAAAGAATCTGTAATATTATTTTTTGCTAAGCTTATTATTCAAATCTTCGCTTAAATAAGCAATACTATATTTACTATAACATATATTTTTGAAATTGGTAATCACGTGCAACACACGTGTCAAAAAACTAGTTACTTTAAAAAGATCATATTCTTGTTCTTTTTCCTTTTAAAATCACTTAGTAAATAAGTAGGAAGAAATCAATTTTTCTTTCCTAATCTCATACTATCAATAAAAATAGAATAACTACATGTACCTTTTTAGCGAATAATATATGACATATATATAAGATCATAGTAACCCTATCATTAGTTTCATTCCGATAAACGTAAAAAAAAAGTTCTAAAAAATAGAAAATAGTTGTATTTATAAATCTTTTTTGAATTGAAGTATGATAATAAACAAAATTATTATTAGTAATATTAGAATGAGTTTATAAAAGAAGAGAAATAAAAATAATATTTATCTAGAAAAAAGAGCATTTTTTGACTCATTAAGTAACAATAGAAACATGTTTTTAGACCAAACTATTAATTGAGAACATTTTTTACCCTTTTCATTAGTTAATGTAAAAGAAAACAAAAAAAAGGGAGAAAACTTACAAGGATTAATCCCATTAGGTTATCGGTGGTAATCTTAACTTCAAGATTAGGGTCATCTACTAGTTGCAACAAGACATCAACCATGTCCTTTGGAACACAATCCTCCTTTCCTTTAGCCTTGTGATGATGATCTTCAAGTACATACTTAA
Organism: Solanum tuberosum; assembly: GCF_000226075.1. Lineage (NCBI taxonomy): Eukaryota > Viridiplantae > Streptophyta > Magnoliopsida > Solanales > Solanaceae > Solanum > Solanum tuberosum. Next base: position 979,969 of record NW_006238943.1, on the reverse strand, counting down.
AAAATTCTCTCAACTTTTTATCCAAAGCCTTCATTCTTTTTATGTACCCTTGCAAGTCAAGCCAATTAAGCCAAGGTATCCAATCCCCAATATTAATCACCCCACCAAGGATAAACCATTCATCTAACATACCTTGCAAATTTTCTATTGATTCACCCCTATGGTACGTGCCACTCATAACCATCCTACTTATAGTGCTAAGGGTAAATTCTGTCAAATGATGGCGGAGAAAAAATTGCTTTCCTGATAGAACATGAAGACTAGAAATGAGATTTCTCCTTTCCTCAACATGAATGTACTTAAACGATTCAAGCCTTTTAGGACTAAATATCTCGGTTTGGTAGATCTTTCTAGATTGACGCCAATGTGCACCATAAGGTGCCCATGACACGTCTGAGTAGTTAAAGCTAATATACTTACCAGCAGTCAATGCAGGACGAGAAGAAAAGATAGCATCATGTGTTTTTAGAATCTCTTTAGCCATTTCAGGAGATGATGCTATTATAACAGGCTTGGAACCGAACTTTAGGAGCATTAAATCTCCATATTTTTGTGAAAGAGTGTGCAAAGACTCATGTGGGAGTGAACCAATAAGGTTCAAATTTCCAATAATTGGCCATGGCCTTGGACCTGGTGGAACATTTCTTTTGGGGCATACAATATGGTTTATAACTTTACAAATAATAGCCAATGCTAGTAGCCATGCTAACGCTATAAATACTGAAGAAAAAGAAATCTCCATTATTCTACAATGGACTATTGTGTGCACTTCAATATATAGCTAACAAGTGCCGGGAGAAAAATCTTCTTAGTTGTCATATAAGAAAAAATTAATAACGAGTATTGTTTGACCAATATATCCTTTATTAATTCTTTAATATTTATCTTTATATGTGCCTCTTAATTCTAGAATAATAAAATTTTAATTGCAAAGTTGGAAAAATATTATAAATTCTCTCTTAATTGTTTAAATTGACAACTATTTTGAAATAAGTATTTTTAATATACATGATAATTAAAAAGAAACAGAGAAAGTATTTAGTACTTATCTACTAAAACTAGTAGATTTTAAAGTTTGACAAGAGGGACCTATGTAATAAATAGAATTTAATTGGAAGTTGGTACCTATAGCAATCAAGGTCCCCTGATCTTCTTAAAATATCTCAGAAAATTGTAAACCTTGTTTGGTAGAAAACGTTAGTCACTAGATCAAAATATTTTTATTTTTTTGTGTAGAAAACTATCTTAGGTGTTTTGATAACTAAATAAAAATATTTTTATTACCTAGAAAATCAGCTTAGGTGTTTTAGTAACTAAATCAGAACATTTTTACTAAGTAGAAAACCAGTTTAAGTGTTTAGAATATTCTAAACCATTTTAATTAATGACTATCAAAAACACAAATTATTCACTTAAAATCTCATTAATATTTCAATATACTGTTTTCATTGTCATCGCACTAAATCTTACGAGCCTTAGAACTTGGGTGAAGCTCTCACCTTCTACTAACTTTTTCTTCTTTGAGTTGTTGCTAGCTGTTCTACAAATTTAAGTAGGATATTTTCTTAGGAAAATCTAGGTACTTTTGATCCTATAATAATCATATATAAGATTATTGAGAATTAGGTAGTTAATTTTCTTTTGGGATGGTTGGAAATTTTTGAGAGAAAAGCTACTAATAGCTCTGCAAAGGCTATAAAAATCAAGATATTTCCATCACTGACAATAATTTAAAACACTGTGAGGCACGTGTTGTATTGGAGGAGGGGCGGCTACTGGTATTTAAAGACTTGAAAATGATACGTTTAGTAGAGAGTTAGAGACAATGATGGAAGAAAAAAGTGAACGAGTCTGTTGTAGACAGTATAATTGTCACTATATGTCTATCCTAGACCTTATCCCTTTTTCAGAATCACCCAAATTCTTCGAATTTTTCTGTGTATAGCCCAAGAATCTGGCACCCGGAGCATTCAAAAAAAAATTCTCAAAAAACTTTATGAGGACCTTCATAATGAGTTAGGGAACCTTCACGTATACTCACACCATTTTTTAACGCCCATTTCCGCATTTACAAGTCCTTTTTTAAGAATTCCCCAAATTCCTAGATTTTTCATCTATTAATAAAAGCACATGGATCTGGCGCTCGTAGCACCAAAAAAAAAAATTCTCCAAAAACTTTATGAGGACCTCCGTAATTAGTTGGGGAATCTTCACGTATACTCACACCATTTTTTAACGCTCATTTTCGCTTTTACAAACTTTTTTTAAAAAATTCAAATTTCCCAATTTTTTGTACGTATTAGCCCATGGATCTGGCGCCCGGAGCACTTAGATTGAGTCTTGTCGTGTGCATTCATGATTGAGTCTTGTGTAGCACTATTCGAAACACCCTTTTTGAACGACTGGACTTGAGTTTGCTTGAGGACAAAGTAAAGTTTAAGTTGGGGGTGTTGATGAGTCCACGATTTGGACTCATTTAGGGCAATATTTTAATAAAAATTGTGTCCTCAAATGCATGTTTTATCCCGATATCTGATGAAAACCTTTAAGTTTCAGGTATTTGAAGTTTGAGGCAAAGCATGGACACTACTTAGCAAAAAAGAGTAAAAAGAAGCCAAAAGAACGAAGAAACGAAGATCTGCGAATCGACGAACACATTCGGCGAATCACCAACAGATCGCATATTCGCCTTTTGTTCCAGTGTGTTGAACCCTGAAGGAAAGGAGAAAATCGGCAGTGAAAAGAAGCAGTCGGTGTATCGTTGAACGACTCCGCAATGCAGTGCTACATCGCTCAATTATCCAAGATACAAAGACGTTGAAGGCAACTGATGAAAGGCGACGAAATAGACCAAAGGGTGGATCGCTGAATGCATCGGCGATTCTCACTAACGTCACCGAAAGATCCTTCAGAGCACATTTTCTGAAAACTATAAATACTAGTTCAGTTTTTATTCTAAGAGAGTTTTACCTTGTTTTATATTATTAAGGTTTAGACAGAGTTTTGGAGATATTCTCTTTAAGTTTTGGAGAGGGTTTTGAAGAACTTGGACCTTTCAAGGGTTTCACCTTCAAGAAATTAGACTTGGGTCTCTTGAATTCTTCACTTTTTGCCTGTTTTAAGACTTAATCTTGCATACCCATTGATGGAAATTGAGATTGGTATACTTCTTTATCTATTTTACATGTGTGGCTAAAACCCCAGTTCTTGAGATGTGATTTTGTGAATATGGGTTAGATTAGTTGTTGGGTCTTGCTTGCGGATAGTCTATTCGTAGTTTAAATGTGATTTCGTTTAGTGGTTATGGATGAAAAAAATATTATGAGGACCTCCGAATGAGTTGGAAAACTTTCACGTATATTCACACCATTTTTTAATGCTCATTTCCACATTTACAAGCCTTTTTTAAGAATTTCCCAAATTCTCCTATTTTTCGTGTGTATTAGCCCATTGATCTGATGCCCGGATTACCCAAAAAAAAATTCTCAAAAAACTTTATGAGGACCTCCATAATGAGTTGGGGAACCTTCACATATACACACACCATTTTATAATGCCCATTTACAAACACTATTTTTAAGAATTCCCCAAATTTCTTGATTTTTCGTGTGTATTAGCCAATTGATCTGGCGCTCGGAGCACCCCAAAATTATTTCTCAAAAAGTTTATGAGGACCTTCATAATGAGTTAGGGAACCTTCACGTATACTCACACCATTTTTTAATGCCCATTTCAGCATTTACAAGCCTTTTTTTAAGGATCCCCCAAATTCTCTTATTTTTCGTGTGTATTAGCTCATGGATCTAGCGCCTGTAGCACCTAAAACAAATTTCTCAAAAAACTTTATGAGCCCCTCCGTAATGAGTTAACGAATCTTCACGCATACTCACACCATTTTTTTAACGTTCATTTCCGCATTTAAAAGCCCCTTTTTAAGAATCCCCCAAATTCTCCGATTTTTTGTATGTATTAGCCCATGGATCTAGCATCTGGAGCACCCCAAATTTTTTTCTCAAAAAAATTTATGAGGACCTCCGTAATGAGTTGGGGAACCTTAACGTATAATCACCCCATTTTTTTAACATGGATTTTCACATTTACAAGACTTTTTTTAAGAATCCCCCAAATTCCCCAATTTTTCGTGTGTATTAGTCCATGGATTTAGCGTCCAGAGTACCCCTAATTTTTTTCTCAAAAACATTATGAGGACCTCCATAATAAGTTGGGGAACATTCACGTATTCTCACACTATTTTTTTAACGCTCATTTCCGCATTTACAAGCTCTTTTTTAAGAATTCGTTGAATTTCTCAATTTTTCGTGTGTATTATTCCATGGATCAGGTGCCCAGAGCACCCAAAATTTTTTTCCAAAAAACTTTTGAAGACCTCTGTAATGAATTAAGGAACCTCCACGTATACTCACACCATTTTTAATGCTCATTTCCTCATTTACAAGCCTTTTTTTAATGATTCCCAAAGTTCCCCGATTTTTCGTGTGTATAGCCCATGGATCTGGCAGCCGGAGCACCTAAACTTTCTTTAACAAAATACTTTATGAAGACCTCTGTAATGAGTTGGGAACCTTCACGTATACTCATACCATTTTTTTAATGCTCATTTCCGCATTAACAAGCAATTTTTTTAAGAATCACTCCAAATTTTCTAATTTTTCGTCTGTAATTAGCCTATGTATCTGGCGCCCGAAGCACCCAAAAAAAAACTCAAAAAACTTTATGAGGACCTCCGTAATGAGTGGGAGAACCTTACATATACTCACACCATTTTTAAAGGCTCATTTCCGCATTTACAATCCTTCTTTTAAGAATCCTCATAATTTCTCAATTATCCGTGTGTATTAGCCCATTGATCTGGCTCCCGAAGCACCCAAAACGTTTTTCTCAAAACAAATTACGAGGACCTCCGTAATGAGTTGGCAAACCTTCACGCATACTCACACCATTTTTTAACACTCATTTCCGCATTTACAAGTCCTTTTTTAAGAATTTCCCAATTTTTCATGTGTATTAGCCCATGAATCTAGCGCACGGAACACCCAAAAAAATTTTCTCAAAAAACTTTATGAGGACCTCTGTAATGAGTTGGGAAACCTTCACGTATACTCACACCAATTTTTAATCTCTCATTTCCACATTTACAAACCTTTTTTTAAAATCCCCTAAATTTCGCGAGTTTTGGTATGTATTATTAGCCCATGGATTTACCGCCCGGAGAACCCAAAAAAAATTTCTCAAAAAACTTTATGAGTACCTCCGTAATGAGTTGAAGAACTTTCACATATACTCACACTATTTTTTTTAACTCCCATTTTCACATTTACAAGCTTTTTTTAAAGAATTCCCTAAATTCTCCAATTGTACATGTCTATTAGCCCATGGATCTGGCGCCCGGAGCACCCAAATTTTTTTTCTCAAAAAACGTTATGAGGACCTCCGTAATGAGTTGGGGAACCTTTACGTATACCCACCCCATTTTTTAACGCCCATTTTCGCATTTACAAATCTTTTTTTTAAGAATACCCCAAATTTCCCAATTTTTCGTTTGTTAATGCCATTGATCTGGCGCCAGGAGCACCCAAATTTGTTTCTCAAAAAACTTTACGAAGACCTCTGTAATGAGTTGGTGAACCTTCACATATACTCACACCATTATTTAATGCTCATTTCCGCATTTACAAGCACTTTTCTTTAGAATCCTCCAAAATTAGCCTATGGATCTGGCGCCCGGAGCACCCAAACTTTATTTTTCAAAAAGTTTATGAGGACCTTCGTAATGAGTTGGGGAATCTTCACGTATATTCACACCATTTTTTAACGCCATTTCAGCATTTACAAGCCCTTTTTTAAGGATCCCCCAAATTTCCTGATTTTTTGTGTGTATTAGTCCATGGATCTAGCGCCAGGAGCACCCAAAAAAAAATTCTCAAAAATTTTTATGAGGACCTCCGTAATGAGTTGGCAAACCTTCACGTATGCTCACACCATCTTTTCAACTCCCATTTCCACATTTACAAGCCTTTTTTTAAGAATCCCCCAAATTCCCCGATTTTTCGTGTATATTAGCCTATGGATCTGGCGTCTGGAGCACCCCAATTTTTTTCTTAAAAAACTTTATAGGGACCTCCGTAATGAATTGGGGAACCTTCACGTATACTCACACCATTTTTTTAACATGCATTTCCGCATTTAGAAGCCTTTTTTTTAAAGAATCCCCCAAATTCCCCTATTTTTCATGTGTATTTGCCCAATGATCTGGCGCCCGGAGAACCTAAAAAAATATACTCAAAAATCTTTACGAGGACCTTCGTAATGAGTTGGAGAACTTTCACGTATACTCACACCATTTTTTAACGTCATTTCCGTATTTACATGTTTTTTTTCAAAATCCTCAAAATTCCCCAATTTTTCATGTGTATTAGCCCATTGATTTGGTCCTGCGCACCCAAAATCTTTTTCTCAAAAAACTTTACGAGGACCTCCGTAATGAGTCGGGGAACATTCACGTATACTCACATCATTTTTAACGTCCATTTTCGCATTAAAAGCCTTTTGTAAGAATTCACAATTCCCCGATTTTTCGTGTGTATTACCCCATGGATTTGGCGACCGGAGAACCCAAAATGTTTTTCTTAAAAAAATTTATGAGTACCTTCATAATGAGTTGAGGAACCTTCACATATACTCATACCATTTTTTTAACGTCCATTTCCGCATTTACAAGCTTTTTTTAAGAATCTCCCAAATTTCTCGATTTTTCATGTGTATTAGCCTATGGAGTTCTGGAGCACCCAAAAAAAAATTCCCGAAAAACTTTATGAGGACCTACATAATGAGTTGGGGAACCTTCACGTATATTCACGCCATTTTTTAATGCCCAATTTCTCCTTTATGAGCCTTTTTTAAGAATCTCCAATTCCCCTATTTTTCGTGTGCATTAGCCCATGAATCTGGCGCCTGGAACACCCAAAAAAATTTTCAAAAAACTTTATGAGGACTTTTATAATGAGTTGGGGAACCTTCATGTATACTCATGCCCATTTTTTAACGTTCATTTCCGCATTTACACGCCCTTTTTTTAAGAATCTCTCAAATTCCTTGATTTTTCGTGTGTATTAGCCTATGGATCTAGCGTCCGGAGAACCTAAAATTATTTTCTCAAAAAACATTATGAGGACCTCCGTAATGAGTTGGGAAACCTTCACGTATACTCACACCTTTTTTAACGCTCATTTCTGCATTTACAAGCTTTTTTTTAAGAATCCCCCAAATTTTCTAATTTTTCGTGTGAATTAGCCCATGGATCTAGCACCCGGAGCACTCAAATTGGGGAAGCGTTATGTACAGCCCCACCATTTTTTCAGGCATATTTTTGCATTTACAAATCAACTTTTAGGAATTACGCGGCTTTCTTGGTTTTTCGTGTGTATTAGCCTATGAATATGACGCCTCAGAGCACCCAAATTTTTTTTCTAAAAAAACTTTATGAGGACCTCTGTAAAGAGTTGGAAAAGCGTACGTATAATCCCACCATTTTTTAGGTATATTTTCACATTTACAAATTAACTTTTAAAAATTATGTGACTTTCTCTATTTTTCGTGTGTATATATACGTGCATAAAGTCATGCAGTTAATTAAAATCATCTTCGCTTTATTATAAATCAATCACTTAACTATCATTAATTTATATAATTTAATGTAAATATGAATGCAGATAAGATAACCCTACAATGTTCAGTCGCGTTATTTTTCCCTTTATCATTCTAATGGAACAGAGGTGAATCAAAATAAAGCATTAGATAACTTCTGAACACCCATTGGAGAAAAATATTTTACGGCAACTATATAATATAAAAATAATGTTCCAAAATATTATTGGTAAATTAAAATTGAGTGTTTTTATTTTGAAGAAACCAACAAACCATGGACTCCTGGAATATTCAAAATATAATGTACGTACAAACATAACCAAGAAACCACTATGTACATTTTTATTCGCTTTCGATGTTTACATCAAGTTATTTCATAATTGAAGCGAGAATGCATATTATTTAACCATTCATACAAAATGAAGGCTCATCTACAAACTACAAGACACATTTATTACATTGATGCAAACATCGAGTACAAGTTTTTTTCCCATCACACACGATTTGGCGTTACGTTAGGCGGAGTAGGTGCTGAACCCACTCGCTTTCCACGCTCCGATCGGCTATTCTCGGCAAACTTGATGCTGTTCTGGTGCATCCCCTTTTGCTTCTCATCCTCAGTATACTCAGAAGTGAAATAATGTTCTTCAGTACCTTTAATAGGATCTTTAGATGGAGGCAAAAACATACTACCCCATTGTGGAAAATGCACTAACGATACTGGAAGTGTACACGCGATGATCATCATCCCCATGTACGTTATTCCTGTGGCTGTTGAGTACTTTGTGCTCGTGAAAAACAGTAGTTGTGTCAATCCCGAACCAAAATTGCCTCCAGCTCCAGTCATACCGGATATTATACCTAATGATCTTCGCGAAATAAAGGGAATAATTCCAAACGTTGCACCACATGCTGCTTGTGCACCTATTGAAAATATGATCATCCAAGTAATAGCCAGAGGAAGTGTATTAGCCCTTCCAAGAAGAAAACAGAACACACCACCAAGTGTTTGTAAAATCCATAATGTCCATAATCTGCCTCTCATCCCGAAACGTTTAGCTGCAAAATCCGATGACCATCCTCCAAATGGTCGCGCTAATAAGTTAGCCATACCAAACGTTGCAGCGATGATTCCAGCTGTATGAAGCTTCAAATCAAATCTACACAAAAAAATTCAGAAAAATTGATTCAATATTCTTACTATTGATGTTCGTATAACGTTAAGTATAGGGAAACAAATCAAACCTATCGAAGAAATACTCAGCAATCACGTTATCTGTAGTCAATTCAACTCCCATCGAGTATCCATAGAGCAGAACAAATATCCATGTCCTGTAATTTGTTGCAGCATACCATAATATCTATGAAAAAATACAGATAACAAATGTTAGCTCAACGTAAATGTTAACGATATTTTTTGAATTTTGATATGATGATGTCACTAACCTTTGAGAATTTATCTTTAGAAACATTCCCTTTCTTCTGTAAAGAAGCGAGGTTACCATCAGGTAAATCTTGTCCAAGATTTAAAACTAAAATTCCCATAATAACATGAAGCCATCCAGGAATAAAAAATGCAATTCTCCAAGCAGTAAACGGGGTTGCCCCTGCTCTACGTATTATATCGTAGAGAAGAGGCATAATAAGTTGAGTAGCACCACCACCCATATTCCCCCATCCAGCAGCTGTCCCATTAACAAGTCCAATAATTTGACTATTAAACATCGTACTCATCCAATACTGACATGACACAAACGTTGCTAGTGAAAACCCAATCATAAACCTCACAGCAACGTACCCTCCAGCCGATGACACAAAAGACATACAAAAAACAGTTGGGGCTGATAACATTATGAGAAACGCGCAACCATATCTAGGACCTAACATGTCACATATCGCGCCCATCGCGAGCCTAGACAAGATACTACCCGAAACAGAGGCAACTCCAGCATTACCAACATCCATTTTAGTTAAATTAAGATTGTCCCTAATAATAGGGACTAAAGGGGCTGCACCAAAAGTCGATACGAAACAAGTAAAAAATGAAATCCATGAGAGTTGAAACGTTAGGCCATGAGGTTTCGAAAACGAATAAAATTTAAAAACTTTAGCCTTATGTTCAGAATCAACAGGGACTTTGAAATTGGCTGATGTATCAGTTGGTACAATAGGTGAAGCAACTGAAAATGCAAGAACTGGTTCTCTACCAGTAACACCATGCATTGAACTTCCTGGTGATCCTTCAATATCACCCATTTTAGGCAAAAAAAAAAAAAAAAGAGTGATTAAAATGGTAATTAAGGAAGATTAGTGAGTAATTAAGGATTTGTTTGATGTGTTTAATAAGTTGTAACAATTTTAGATGTGTTTATATAGGTGTTAAAAGTAACCAATGGAGATTATGAATGGTCACAATTTGTATAGAAAAATTGTTTAATTTAATTAGTAGAATACATTTTGCCGCATCTGATTATGAATAGTGTTTGTACTTATCGTATATCCCAAAGGTTCATCATTACTAAATATCGAGTTAATTTATGAGATGGTCACTCAGCTAATAATTATTATTGTTGACTTAGAATGTGTTCGATTCAGATGTTTTACGTTGAAAACACACTAGATAAGTATAAATAATATTGTTTTGAATGGAGGAAATCAAATTATGTGATAAGTAAAATAATGAAGTCACAAAGTTAAAATTCTGAATTCATCATTCTTCAAACTTTTTCTATTTAATTTCATGCTAATGATAACAAATGCAACAAAACATACTAGATTTTCTTTTCATATGTCATAGTTTTGGTGAATAGAGTTATTTGATACTTATTGTTAGTGGGAGGTGAGAGATATCCCGTGAGATTAGTCAAGATGCGCACAAACTGATCCAAACACCACAATTATCAAAAATAAACTAAAATATACAATATTCAAAGAGTTAGATGCATGATTACATTATGAAGATGGTACACAATTCTAATGAGTAGTTATCATTAGTCTGACTTATCATTTTTTTTTTTTGGTTTAAATAATTTCCCAATAATAAGAGATGATAAACTTTGGTTAGTTGTTGTTTACCAGGTCAATATTGAGCTCATGCAAATTGCAATCATTAAAATTAAGGTTATTTTTATTTGGTTCAAGATAAGGTACAATTGTAAGTACAATGTATAGGGCAAATTACAAGTCTATCAAGAGCCAAGATAAGCACAATAATCAGACTCAATCACACGTTCGAGCTGTGAAATTAATAATAAAATATTTTTTATTTAACTTATAAGTCACAAATTCAAATTGTTAAAATGGATATTAACATCTACACTATAATAGATTGTTTTCACCACACTTTTGGAAGTTTTATCTTTCCCAAAACCCTATATAAATACGAAATATTTTGTGCACTATACTAGCCTAGTCACTCTTTAACATTGGCTTCATCTTTGGAGGTTATCATTCAAAGCTGTGTTTAGGTAGTAGAAAATATTTTTCAAAAATAGTTTTCTTATTTATTTTATAGCACTAATCAAATTAAGTACACAAAAAACATTATTTCATAAATATATTTCTATATAATTTATGTAAATACTATGAGATGTTGAATGATTATAATGAATCTGACTAATCAGATGGGTACATAGAATTAATTTCCAAATTAATTAATTAATAAATAATCCATGATTGAACTTTAATTTATTTAATTGAGTTGACAATTGGGAAAAATTAGCTCAATGTACGGAGCCAAAACAAAGTACATTCGACATACCTTTGACCTTGGCTTTTCATATTGGGGAAATTAATTTGAGAATTAATTAATAAGAATTTAATTTTATTGACGGCTCTAGGTGTAATTATTAATATTTATTTATTATCATTATATTTTGATATGGAATATATAGCAAAGCTAAATATTACTATTTGTTTACTTACTAATATCATCTGGAAAAATAATTACTTATTTTTTCAGGAAAATATTGCACTTCTACCAAACACACGTTCACTAAATGTTTTTTTTTAATTATATATTAAGTTAATCTTTCAAACGATCATTCAACTAATAGTACTATTATCTTAGAAAGTCACGTTCTTTATTGAAAAAAGTTAAAATCAAGATGAAGGATTATTTTATTTGATAATAACTAATAACTATTAAGTTGAGTACTGACCATACAAGAAATCAATATAAGTATGTGAATATCTTCTTTTTCTTTTTCTCATAAGCCTAGGAAACGAGATTTAATAAAATAGAAATTCTAGTTTAAAGGATATTTATCTTGGAAAAGTCCTTAGCAAAAATATACTTATGTTTTTTTATTATTATTATTATAATAGAGTTTATTTAAAGAAGCCAAACGCCTCATATATAAATAAAATAAATGAAAGTATTTGTTGACTTATAATCGATAACTATCCGTAAATATACCGTACTTCATTTTATATTTTTATTATTTTCTCACTTAGATATTTTTATTAAAGTTCAATTATATTTAAATTCGCACATTGCAAGACTCATTTTTTAGAGTGATGCTCTCAATAATATCTATTCAATTTTCAGAAATTAAAATAAAGACATCTGATTAAGAATAATCCATATTAATTACTTTATTTTATTAATTAAACTTTTAAAAAAGTTTCTTAAAGTCAAAAGGAATATTATATTGGCAATCAAGTTAGGCCTGCACAACGATGGAGGGATATGAAGACTTAATCAGAGGTTAATTTCAATAGAATGTATTTTCTTATATTAAGTATCGAATAAAAAGGAGAGTTACATCTGGCATATTTAACTTATATTAAATGTCACAATAACATAGAATATGATGTCATAATCTTAATACTAATAAATTTACTACGCTATGAAATCTAAAGAATTATTTCAAACTTTTTATGTGTATTAATCTATGAAAATTTCAAAATATATGTGCTCAGCTCTGTTTGAGCTCAAATTGTATGAATTCATTCATGACGACCTAGTAAATGATATTCATAGTTTTTTCAAAGGCAAATGTTGCCTTTTTTGGAGGTTAGGGGTCACCAAACGAATTCAGGATTATCGTGACTTTTTGTGTGTATCAATTCATGAATTTTCCGAAATATGTGTTAACCAATTCTGTTTGAGCTCAAATTTTATGAATTCATTTGCGACAACCTAGTAAAGGATACTCATAGTTACCCTAGGATCAAATAGAGTCAGTCTATCATATTCTAAAAAAAATCATGAACTAATACACACAAAAAATACTTAAATAATCCAAAATTCCTTACAACTCAAGCCTACCTCTTTTTGCTTGAAGTTGATTGATATTCAAATCTGAAGTGTAGCATTCTAGTTTTTTCTTTTAAGAGAATTAACCTAAATAGCCGCTCATCTAACTGCTTAAATATAGATAACCATCAAATAAATAATATATATATGTGTAATTTATATATAATTAGTGCATAATCTATATATACCGACTAGAAAAACCAAACAGTAAATCTGACAAACTATTTGAATAAAGATACCTCCTTAGGATGAAGAGTATATAATTGTAAAGGGATTCATCACACATGATGAAGATAAGGTTATCAAACATATGCTAGAGTCTAATGCACAACAATAAAACTTTGCCAAAGTTAAAACTAACAGCAGACACATGACTAATTTTTTACCATACTACAATAGTAAATTTTTCGAAACTAACCGCGATCTAGTTTTCATTGTTCAAGTCCAGGGGACGATCGCGGTCCTAATTTTATCTACTTTCACAACCAGCTGTGAAGAAATAAGCGATTTCCTGCGGATCAATTGTTGTGTATTTACCTTTCTATCTATTGCTTCCATCAGAACGAACAATCAGGCGTTGTTGGTACTTCCTCCTCTCCTTTCAGCTGGTTTGTAAAGCACGACGGTAACAAACTTTGAGCGAAAACGAGATGTTACACCGACTGCCACGACTGGTCCCGGGGTTTGTCTGTCCTCGAGGTAGAGATGGTTTAGAACCACGTGTTGTGGTGATGGCAGCTCTGCAGATTGATCCCTAGTCACACTGTGGTGGTTCAATATGGTAGTGTGCAGCTGTGGTGGAACCATTGGTGGTTCACGTGCATCATCTTCGTTTCCAGGATGTACGTTGTTGTAACTTACATCAGGTGATCTTGGTATTTCGAAACCTGTCACGATAGCTTCATCCTGTGTGCATAACTTGGATTAAGGCATAGTTTTAACAAACAACAGTACAATCAATATGTATGAAATGTGCAACTTACTTGAGCTTCGCCATATCGATGTGCTTGATTCATGTTCACTTCAACGAAGAGTCGCACAAACTGAAATAGAGAAATGGAATCCTTTAATTGACATGATTCAGAGCCTTATAAATTGAACGTATACTTAAAAGACAAATATCATAAATGGAAACACAATACAAATGAACAAAGACAGTGGTACAATTACAATTATGTTTCCCGGTTATACATGGCACCTGCCGTGGAAGAGAATGACCGAGTTCAATGATCAGTTTTAATTCAAGATGACCAAATTCAAGGTTTCAACAGTGTTGTCAAAAGCAAAAAAGCTCTAAGGTCCGTTGAGGCTTTAAGCACAAATAAAGTGTTGGCTTTAATGCAAAAGGTGTGAAGGGAGAAAAAATACAAATATATATATAGGTTTAGTCCAAGACTAACAATCATAAGTATGAATGACAAACATACGTACAAAGAAATTGAAAAAAAGAACAAATAAATTGTTTGGTGTTTGCTTCTTCAAAAGAGACTTGTTGGCAAAGAAAAATATGTCTTAGAGCCTTGATGATGATAATAAAGCACACATTAAGTGAGGAGAAGCGCTCAACACAATTCTGAGTCTCGCCTTCAATGCTTAAGCACGCCTTTGACAACACTGGGTTTCAAGCATTTCTTTTCTACTGTAGAAGTTTCTCATAAATATCTACAACAAGATCCTAATCCCCAATGTTATTCAATGTGCGCTTAGGCCCTGAAGTAAGGCTCCAATAATGTCAAGCGCTTCGCCTCGCTTAATGTGCACTTCAGTGTTGTCATCAAGGTTCTAAGGCATAATTTTCCTTGCTAATGAACCTCTTCGGAAGAGACGACACTAAACAATTGATATATAGTAATTATTTTTCAATTTCTTTGTATATATATTTGTCATTCATGCTTATAAATTATTAGTCTTGGACTAAACATATATAATTGTATTTTTTCTCCCTTTGCACCTTTTTGCATTAAAGCTCACGCTTTATTTGCGCTTTGAGCTTAAAGCCCCAACAGACCTTAGAGCTTTTTTGCGCTTTTTGTTTTTGATAACACTGCTAATCCAATACGTAGAATCTAAAGAAGGTATTTACCTATGGTGAAACATTCATGCAAGATCTACAGAGCTATTCTCTGGAACATGTCAGATCGAAATGAGCAACAAATGATTGCAGCTATGAACTTGTACCAGAAGCTTCTTCAATGTGTATTCAAGACACAGATAAAAAAGAGTTTCACAGGACACTACACAAGATCAAAACTTGTTACTAATTTCAATAAAATAAGAAATAATGGTGCACAGTATCCCCTTTGTCCTTTAAATACTAGAAAAAGTTCCTTCAAGCTGACACACACTTATCCACCAACTATGCTGCACCAGACTCGCACTCTCCTACCTTAAAATCCAATGTAGGAAATTCCCCTCAAACATAATCAAACTCATTCTTCCCAACTAGATACCTCAACCTATCCAAAATCAAAGTATCATTGATCGAAGAACTTCCAACTCTGCCTTCAAAAAGAAGGCTTCCAAACATAGTCAACAAACTAAGCACGTCCACACATATTCTAAACTTAGATATCTAAACTTTAACTTTATTCTGAAAACGGAAACACATGAGCTTTAATAGCATTCTCCATTCTAGAAGTAGAAAAAGGAAGAGAAATCCATGTGGAAAAGGTAAGCCCCGCTTTCAAGCTATAATCCACATAAGAAATCCTCTCCCAGCTCCCAAAATACTAGCAGTAACAGTTTTCCAAGGGGGAAAAAAGAAGAAAATTTGTATGTTGTTACAGACGGGCCGCACACTGCCAGATGCAGTTTTTCGGGAAAATATAGTGAGAAAAGAAGATCGAACTCAAGATTTTTAAAGGAGGATTCAAAAGATTGAGTTTCTTCTAAACCATCTTCCCTTAATCTTGTGCTATGAACATGATGACTCTTAATTTTTCTATGATAGTTTTTACACCATAGCTTTCTCATAGTTGAGTTGTGATGAAACCTATGATTTGATTAGTGATTAATCCATGTGTGGTTATAAAACCACAAAGGGCCCCAATTCCATGTACTAAGAATAGATGTCTACTTTTACTTGTCCAGTTTAGAAAACCAAGATATAATCTATCACTTAGTTCCTAATTTACGCTTACTATTAACTAGTCATTTTCCAAAACATAAATTTATTATATTCAAAGGGTGATATGGTAAATTGTCATTCTATGTATTGCACCTTATAGGGTGTGCCAAGTCAATATTGAACAAGTAAAAATGGATGGAGGGAGTAAATTGTCTACCAAAAGTTTCAATTACAAAATGACCACAAGTACCTAATTTATTTGACTTTATCTGGCCTCTAATATTCTCAAATATAAAAGAATGACCCTATACTAGTAATGCATGAAAACAAAGTTGAAAACATTAACTATTCCATCTTGACTTAATGATCAGCCGATGACCCCATTATGGCTTATACCATACACATAAAAATAAGACACTAAAAGGGTTAATTTAAAAATAACAAGACCTATATATAGATGGAACACGTACACAATTCCATACTCTAACCCCTACTTCCATAAATGCTTGCACTCCACACCACATTCCAACTGGTTACCTTAATAAAAAAATCCAAAACATGCAGCAATTCAAACTTCGACAATATCCCATATATTTTCAAATCATTAAAATATAAGTGAAAGAATCTAACTTGGGATTGAGTCGTAGTTGTTATATTGTTTAAACTATCGCAAGAATACTGCCAAAGATAAGAGCATGTCTTCGATTGTGACAACTCAACTAACAGTTTTTAATAACTGATGTCAAATAGTTAGAATTATCCATCCGCGAGTTTGTCCTAACAAATTCAAAAGGCTTAGCTATTGGTTTAGCCTTTCCACTCCACCAAACATCCTTGTCTCTCTTCTACCTCATTTCCATAAGCCAACTCATCTTAAATCATATTAAACCCTGCTTTTGTCAGCTTACTCAAATTGCTGGTCACATATCCAGATAAAGGAGGAGTGTTGTAGAAGGTTGACCACCATCTAAAACTAGTTAATTTACGATGAAACAAAAAAATAACTATTCCACAAATTCTTCGTTCTGTTAATGTCGTTCCAAGAGCAAGGTTACACAAAAGACTTGCTGAAAGTTAATTGATAATGGCTCTCACCAGGAAGGTGCATGCACACCAACACACACACATATATAATTAGATTTGACTAAAATGACTAATCTAATTTCAGAAACTTCCTCGAGGACCAACTATGTTTATCATAAATTCTTTCAAACATTGATGACAGCGGTGCGTATGATAATCACCATCAAATCTCCTCCCTCAACTAACATTTGTAATCTACTATACAAATTTTTAACTCCTTTCAACCTATTTCTATTGATCTTCATCTTTAAGCATCCACACTTTTAAGCAAACATCCAGTATTGCACTCTTTTAAATACTATATTTTTTTCTTTCCTGATAAGTAGTGCATTCTTCACTATCATACAAAGCAAGTGTACGCTCACAGCTCATTAGACATGTATAACTAATTTTACATGTAATTTAGGGGGAGAACACTTAAGCATGGAAACAATGCTCAAATGCAGATGCTGCATAAACTCTTTCCTTCTCCATTAAGTGCTAATAACTTATCTACCATCCTAAACACCATGTGCTTTCCGTGCTCAAGTGCAGATGCTACGTGAACTCTTTCCTTCCCCGTGATTAAGTACTAATAACTTACCTACCATGTAAAACACCATGTGATTTCCATGCTCAAGGGCAGATGATACGTAGCTCTTTCCTTCTCCATGATTAAGTGCTAATAAATAATCTACCATGCAAAACACCACATGACTGCATGATTCAATTACATTTCTGTTTAGCCCACTAGCTTAATTGAGAAACATTCATCATTCCTAAAAGTTCTTCAAAAAGGTGATTGACGAAGAATCAATAATTCCTACTTCTTCCAAGTGTAGGATAACTCCAGAAACATAAAACCCACCAAAAGTGGAAAAAACTTGCTTACTGGAAACTACACATTGTCAACTTGAAATATTAATACATTTCTTGAACAAAGATTTTCTTTCTAAAATAAGAATCAACTACTTTGCCAACCTCTAAAAATTTTATTCAACATGTATAAATAATCTATCCAGAACCACCACCAACAACAACATACCAGCATAATCCCACAAGTGGGGTTTGGGGAGGGTAGTGTGTATGCAAATCTTACCCCTACATTAGGAGGTAGGGGTTGTTTCCGGTAAGACCTCGGTAAGCAAAAAGAACTATGATTAGAACCCATAAACTAAATAACCTGGTTCCACCTTTGGTACCACCCTCCACCTTCCCTCACCCAAAAAAGGAAACCCTAAAAGGATCCAAAATCATTCACATAGGGAATCTACACAATCTACACAAATTGATTGTATATGTAATTTTGGTTCTACAATCATTAATTCACAAACACAAAATACAACAAGGAACTACAAAGACAAACATTCATAAACTAATCAAACTTCCACAAGTTACACTAACCTGATTTAACTTTCCTTTGGTTCTTCAATCATACACACAAAGAATTCAGCAGAATAAACAACCCATCTGCACCAAAAATCAATGGAAACACAAGAAAAATCAAAACTTTAATCCATCAAACAAAAAAATCCAACAAGAACCACTAAACCTAAAAGCCCAAATTGATCCACATAACACAAAGCAGAAAAAAGATCAAGAATTTAGTAAAAATGATTTCTTTCAACACAAACTCTATAGAAACAGGCAAAGAAGCACATAAAAATCAAAACTTTAATCCATCAAACAAAAAAATCCAACAAGAACCACTAAACCTAAAAGCCCAAATTGATCCACATAACACAAAGCAGAAAAAAGATCAAGAATTTAGTAAAAATGATTTCTTTCAACACAAACTCTATAGAAACAGGCAAAGAAGCACATAAAAATCAAAACTTTAAACTTTACATAGAGCAAAAACAAAGAATTTCACCTGAAAATGCCAGAAAAATCAAAACTTTATAAACAAAAATCAGATAAACCCATCAAGAACTACTAAACTAAAAAACCCAAATTGATCCACAAGACACAGAGCAGAAAAAAGATAAAGAATTTAGTAAAAATGTTTTTTTTTATACACAAACTCTATAGAAACAGGCAAAGAAGCACATAAAAATCAAAACTTTAAGTTTACATAAAGCAAAAAAAGTAATCCCAAGAACTAAAACCAATGAATTTCACCTGAAAATGCCAGAAAAACAAAAGGGGTTCTGAAACTCAAAAAAAAAAAAAAAAAAACACTATTTACAGCTTATATAGAGTATCTCACCTAGAAGATTCCGCCTTAGAATCAAAAGAATCAAATTTACAAAATCACAAGAATTGTATTTTAGGGAAAAAAACATAATTCTCTAGAGAAATAAAACTTTTGCCAAAAAGAGAAAAATAGGAACATAAAGATTAGCAATTGGGCTTAAGCAAAATGAGCAATGGGCCAAGTTATAAAATATCCTAATTAAGAACATGTCAAATCAAGTAAATAAATGAATGGGAAAAAATTACGCGGATAAGTAAATGTATACTAGTTAATTAGTTATTATAGCATTAGTTTGAATTACCGCTCGCAACCTCTTTTTAGCTATAATTATGTGCACCTCTCTCCTCTCTTCCTCTCTGTCGTTTTTCTCTCCTCTCTTATACATATACAAATTATACATATACATATACAATTATATGACAGATATACAAATATAATTCGCCTCTCTCCCTCTTTTCCCTCTCTCGCTCGTCTCTCTCCTGCCTCTTCCAATCCCACTCGCAAGATATACAAATACATATGTATATCAGTTACATATATATGATAGATATACATATATATTTCGACAGATATACAAATACAATTCACATCTCTCTACTCTTTGCCATCTATCGTTCACCTCTCTTATCCCTCTCCCAATCTCGCTCGTCTCTCTGCCTCTAACATGTAGCTACGAATCGTAATTAGCAAACTATAGTTATGGAACCTAACTAAGTTGTTTTAGTGGCTATTTGCGAAAATTCCCTAAATGAAATGCTACATGAGATATGTACAATAGGATTGGTGTTGGCAAAATGAGTCCATATGGCGGGTTAAAATTCAATTCATTTTTTTTTTTACAAATCATTTCAACTCGTCCAAAACTCAACTCAAACTGTCCATTTACCGCCACAAAATATGATATTGAATTACGAATTAGCTTTGGACCATATATACTTATTAATCAAACAAAAAAACAAAGAATTTTATTTGAATACTGATATTGAACTTGAAATTAACCAAGAAAAAAATCACATAACTTTGTAATGACTTTAGACGCGTGTCACGTCCGAAGGTAATTTTAACAAAGCCTAATTTTAGATAAATATATTTGGACGTTTTAAGAAAATGTAATTTCAGATATAATATCTTAAATTCAACCTTAACTTCAAACACCGCTTGTTTTAAAGTTTTTCGAATTGAGTAGACTTGACAATTTTTACGTGTTGCTAATATGATTCAAATAGTGATTTCAAAATCAAGTATATGTGCATTTCGCCCACTAGGAAACTAACTCTATGAAAGCCTATCATTAAGGATAAAAAGCATATCAACTATTTTTATGAGAGAAACTTCATAAAAAGCTATAGTATAGGTGAATATTATGTCGTTCAGTGAGATTTTTGCCCATTTACATAATATTATTTATTTTTTCTTTTTTTATATTAGAGTTCTGATGCAATTGTATCAAAGATACAATTTAGATTGTTGCTATTAAATATGCAAGTCCTTAATTGATGCGAGCGATCAATGCAATAATGTAACCAATCATATTAATTAACGAAATTTACACTATTGATTTGTTGTGAAGTTGTAAACAAGACAACAAAATAATCTATAAAAATTTCATAAACAAAATCTGATAATTTTTATTTACCCTATTGACTTCATTTTCTTTTTGATTACCGGGGGGTTGTGGATGAAGTATCAAAGTTAGTATTGTTGCGGTGTATCAACTATATATATTAACCATTTAAGTTTTGATACGACATTTCAGGATTTGGAACGCTAACAACAATTCCTTAGATAATTGATGGTATCATGATACCTTTCTGATACATTACATCATGATACAGTTTTGATACACGATGCATCATGCATGAAACCATTTTGGGAGTCGGGGGAGTTGTATGTGAAATCTCACCTTTTTTTGCACATTTATTGGGCATTTAGGATCTATTTTACAGGAATTAGGCGATTTTCTATGTTTTTCATGTATGTTGGCCATAAATATTTGGTGATATGGCTTCCAAACGATTTTTTTGCCAACCTATACGGAGGCATCCATAGGGAGTTGGGGGAGCAGTCGGTAAAGTCTCACCATATTTTGCACATACTTTGAATATTTAGGAATCATTTTATAGAAATTAGGTGATTTTCTAAAACTTTCGTGTGTGCTAGCCTATTATTAGTTTAGTGATATGGCTTCCGGACGATGTTTTTTTTAAAATCTATACGGAATCCCCCGTAAGGTGATTTTCTCAGTTTTTGGTGTGTGTTAGCCCATGAATAATTTTGGTGATATGACTTTCGAGCGATTTTTTTGCAAAACCTTAACAGAACCCTCCATAGGGACTTAGGGAGTTGAGAAAGCAGTATATAAAGTCTCACCATTTTTTGCACATATTTTACGCATTCAACATCCGTTTTACAAGAATTATGCGGTTTTCTCAGTTTTTCATGTGTGTTAGCCCATGAATATTTTTGTGATATGGCTTCCGGACTATTTTTTGCAAAGTCTTTATGGAACCCTTAGTAGGGAGTTTGGGAAGCAATACATGAAGCCTCATCATTTTTTGTACATATTTGGACATTTATGAGCCATTTTAGAGAAATTAGGCGATTTTCTCAATTTTTATATGTTTTAGCCCATGAATATTGTGGTGATATGACTTTTGGATGATTTTTTTACAAAATCTTTACAAAACCCTCCGTAGGGAGTTGGAGGAGCCCTACGATAAGTTTCACCATTGTTGCACATATTTTGGGCACTTATGATCCATTTTACAGGAATTAGGTGATTTTTTCCATTTTTCCAGCATGTTAGCCCATAAATTTTGGTGATATGACTTTCTTAGATAATTATTTTAGATAGTTTCAAATATATATATATA
>NW_006238943.1:951647-957539 GCF_000226075.1 Solanum tuberosum | reverse complement strand
ATATATATATATATATATATATATATATATATATATATATATATACAATAAAATAATTAGTTTACAACAAATATAGCTACATTTTATTTATATAAAAAAAAATTAGCCAAAAGTCATAGGAAGTATACATTGACTATATAATATAGTTTGCCAAAAGTCATGAAAAATATACACTGACTATACATTATGATATACTCAAATTACTGAATATAGATTAATTATATATGAAGTGTATTTTGAGTATACATGAAGTATACACTGACTATTCAATCTTGATCAACTTAAAAGCACCTCGAAACAGTCTCAAAATTTAGATATGAAATCCTCTCGATGTGTCTGGTCTTTTGATATAAAAGAGAAGAAGACGACAAATGCGAAGAAGAAGGACGAAGAAAATTACTAGTTTTTTATTTTATAATTAAGTCCGTCGAATGTTCTTTTGGAGTAATTAACCCTATTTTAAAATAGAATTTTAAGGAATAAGTATAAAGTTTATGTTTGCCTAGTTGTATAAATTTTCCTTTATATAAACATCCTTACATAATTGGGATTCAACTTTTCATGGTATTGGGCCAAGAAACTATTGGGTTGTCCCAATTTCTCTAAAATATATGGTAAGATGAATAGGAAAATATATTGTAAGAAGTACGTACTAGGAAATTTAATAACTAAGTAGTCCTAAAATATATGGTAAGTGGAAGAGAAGATATATGATAAGAAGTAGGGAAAATTGTATATAATAGCAAATTATTAATTTAAATTAAATGTCATAACCACAGTTTGATTTAATTGTACTCTGTAGCAAACTGTTGCTATTTCGCCTCTCTCCCTGGTGAATCTCGCTCGCTACTCTCGGCAGTCTCTCCTTCGCCTATCTTGCTTTTATACAAACGCAAATGTATAAAATGTGTTTGTGTTTGTATAAAGCGAAGAGAAAATTATATGTATACATATATTTTCATTCCCCTCTCCCAGATCTCGCTTGCCACTCTCACTCGCCTCTCTCACTTTATACAAACACAAATGTATACATTGCGTTTGTGTTTGTATAAAGCGAGAGAAAATTGTATATACAAATACAAATACATATATTTTGGTCCTATACACTTATGATTATACAAATACAGATCTTTCCCTGCTCAGTTTTCTTTTGTCTTTTTCTCTTTTCTCGCTTTATACAAACACAGATTGTAATTGATTCTTTTGTATATGTATACCGAAACAGATTATCCAATTGCTTCTTTTGTATGTGTGTATAGCGAAATATACATTAATAGTCATAGCAAACATAAAGTTTGTTGTGGAGCGCAATTATGCAAACTATAGTTATAGCATACAAATATATTTTTGTGTTTGCTATATGTGAAAGCTGCTAGCTCTAAGAAGTATTAGTAAAATTAATAATTAAGGAATCTCAAAATAAATGATAATAAATACTTAGAGAATTAATAATTAAGGAATCAAGGAGTCCTAAAATGTACGGTAAGATCAAATGAAAAAATATGGTAAGAAGTATTAGATTTTTTAATAATTAAGTAGTCCTAAAATGTATAATAAGAAATATTATGAGAATTAATAATTAAGAAATCAAGGAGTTCTAAAATATATGGTAAGAGGAAAATATATGATAAGAAGTATTAGGAAAATTAATAATTAATAAATCCTAAAATATATGGTAAAAGTAAGAGGAAAATATATGGTAAGAAGATTATGGAAAATTAATAATTAAGTAGACCCAAAATATATGATAAGAAATATCAAGAGAACTTATAATTAAATAATCAAGTAGTCCTAATATATATGGTATGAAAAGGTATTTTGTAAGTGAGATTTGCGAAGGATAAAATTATATGCAAATCTTATACTTATTTTTGTAAAATAGAGAGATTATTTTCGATGAACTCTTAGCTGAAACGAGAAGTTATTCAAAGTAAAATTATATAAGAATTTTTTTTTAGATACAAAGTAAATGAAATAAAATATAGTAAAATGCATTGAAAAATAAGAAACTACGCAGTTATTAAATACTACTACTAATAAGGATGAAAAGAGATGCGGCTGGCTCTGCACCCTTGCCTCATTAAATCATATAAGTGTACTCCCTCTGATCCATTTTAATTGTCGTGATTACTTAGTAAAAACAAATATTTCAAAAATAATTGTTGTTTTAGAAAATTAAAATTTAATCAATTATTAGTTTTTCCTCTTTAGTTTTGCTCAATATAAAGAATGATTAATATGCTGAAAAAGTATAATATTTAAATGAGATAAAATAATAAATAAGGATAATTTATTTAAATTGTTTTTGATTAATGTTTCCACAATAAACATGCAAAAAAACAAAATGACAAGTAAAATAGATTTAAAAAAGTAGTAAAATTTACAAAAATTGATGTAAACACCTATGGAGATAAGTTTTACCCCTTACGAATTTCATCTTTCGTTATGTGGTAAAAGTTGAATCTGACTATATAATATTCCACTCCTAATTTGTCTCTCCCTCGAACTAAATAATACTCTCTTTGTTCAAATTTATATAAGAAAATCTTAAATATAAGGATCAAAACGTTTAATTTTAAGTATAAATACTTTACTTCTTTTTTAAAAAAAATATACATATTTAAAAATTACACGGATAATATCATAAATTAACATAGCTAACAATTTAAACTACTTTTAAAATATTATAATAAAAAATATCTAACTCTTCAAATAATAACATCTTCACATAAAATAAAACAAAATAGGAATATTTTTTTTTAAAATAAAATAAAATAAAAGCCATGTCCACACTCTTATAGATAGTAAGTAGGGGGGTGGGTTGGTGAGCAATCGAAATGCTTAACTTGACTTTAGCCCACCTATACTACTACATTTCAATTTGTTCAATTTGACGTATTTTGATTGGACACGAAATTTAAGAAGAAAAAAAATTATATTTTATATTTAAAATAAAAATATGTTAAATGTATCAAATCGTCCTATCTTTTGTTCTTAAACATGTCAGGTGAAAAGTTGAAATATAAAAATTGTTAAAAAAGAAGAAGAAAAGAGTCATTCTTTTTATAAACAAACTAAAATGAAAAAATATATCAAACAAATTGAAACGAATGAAGTATATATTTTATTAAATATATATAATTAACAAATTATTCTTCCAGCAAGTCCACGTGCTTCCCACGTGAAGGTAACCCTACTAAATTCCCATAAACTTTATATCATGAAAAATACAACACAAAATGGTGTATTTATTGATCTTTAAGTACCCTATAGTCCCCACTCTCTCACTTTAGCCCCTTTAGGACCTTACCTATTTAAATTCCATGCAACCCAATAATGACTTTTTGGCATCCCCTAAACCCTTGAGGACCATAAATTCAAAAATCTTTATTTATATTCGCTATTTATATTAAATTATAAAATAAGGATACATGAGTGGAGCTACAAGTTTAAAAATCTATATTTGATTAAACTCAATACTTTTTATTTAAATAATATATATTTAAAAATTTTAAAATTCAATTAATATGATTTGAATTTGTCAATTTATAATTCAAAATTTATTAAATTTAAAATTCTGATTATGCCTCAAAAATGTGTATAGTTATTACAGTTTAGTGATTACCATTTGAGGCCTATCTACCTCATAAATAATGATTTCATAGGCGATGACCACTTCCTCCATTTAATAGTCATGATAAATAATACAAATTGTTGTTATTTAATATTAATCTCTTAGACTATATACACACACCAACTATATTAAAGTGAGAATTTGTAAGAGCAAAGCTAGATGTTCAGAAATAGGGTGGATCAAATTCAGTAATTTTATTTAAATAATATATTTATAACTTTAAAATTTTAATTATCATGATTTGAATTTATCATTCTAAAATTTAAATTATATAAGATTAAAATTTTGATTTTACTTCTAATAACACGTATAGTTATTATAGTTGAGTGACTACGATCAAATGTTTTCTACCTCATAAATTATGAGGTCATAGGATATGACCACTTTGTCCATTTAATAATCATACTAAATAATACAAATTATTGTTATTTATTAAATTGTTCCTCCTATGTATATGCTAGGTTACATTAGATTTGGATCTCTTAGTCTTATATATACAGACCAACTGGGCAAATTATAGAAATCACATACTTTTAAGGTAAAATTACAATCTATCCCTTAAAAGTTTATAATTATAGAAATCCCTCAAACAGATACAATAATATAACCGCTGATACATTAATCTGATGCGCGAGATACACTAATCGTTAAGTAAGATACATTACATTTTATACATGATACACTAATCTGATGTACATTTTATACATGATACACTAATCTGATGTACATTTTATACATGATACACTAATCTGATGTACATTTTATACATGATACACTAATCTGATGTACATTTTATACATGATACACTAATCTGATGTACATTTTATACATGATACACTAATCTGATGTACATTTTATACATGATACACTAATCTGATGTACATTTTATACATGATACACTAATCTGATGTACATTTTATACATGATACACTAATCTGATGCGCGAGATACAATAATATAAGTGCTGATACATTAATCTGATGCGCGAGATACACTAATCTGATGCGCGAAAATGAGGGATTTTGGAAATTTGTAAAACTTATAGTGGATAATGGTAATAAGTAAACTAAAAGGTGGGATTTCTGTAATTTTTCCTTAATTAAAAGCCTCGTATTTGAATTATGATGGTAAATTCATTTTATATGAAGAATATTTCATTCTTAATTTTTTACGTAAATTTAAATTAATCAGGTTACACTGCAAATAAGTATCGAAAATCGTGTGGGAAAAAATACTTTTATTTTTCTGACATTAAAGTAGAAATAGAGAAAGTAACTAGCTAGTAAACCTTGTAGTTGTCTGTACGGACAAATGGATCAAACTTCAGGTACAGTGTTGTTTTTTTTTAAAAAAAAAAAATCTTATTATAAAGTTCAATAAATTTTACATAATAAAATTAGGTTAAACACATCAACAAACACTTAAACTCGTCAATGAATTTTACAAAGTCATTCATATTATGATTTAATTTAATTGAGCACTTAAATACATTTTAAAGTGTTCTTATTAAATACTTTCGACTTAAATTTTTACAAAGTTTATTTTTGTATGTATATTCGATCGCCCTTTATGTATCAAAATTAATTAAAATATGTTTTGAGTTTTACAACTTGTCAAAATTAATCTGTATAATCAAATAAGGAGGTTACATATTTTAAATAATTGACTTATCTATATTATAATCACTTAAAAATACGTACATAAACATTTCCATAATTTATAACATAAATACCTTTTTTTAAAAATTTTTTATCATGCTAAGTGCTCCATTGTAACAGTTTGTAATATAAAATGCATACAATAGTTACAGGTTAGTGACATTTTAAAAAGGATAATATTTTTTATGACATAATTCATAAATAAAAATGGAGGCTTTGATGGCAGAGAGAATCTAAAATAAATCTAACACACCTTACACAAAAATATATTTAATTCATTCAGGTTTTTTTTTCTGGTGTGACACCGTGAAAACAAAATTTCTTGTCTCCACTTTTATATTATTATTATTTTTTCTTATAACGATAGATTCATAATTTAGACGTTGTGATTATTATAAGTTGCAAAATGAGGTATGAAATATATATAATTATATTTTTTTATTAGACTAAAAAGTAAAAAATAAGTAATTTTATCTTTTCTCGTGTTCTAAACCTTTTCTCATCAATTAGATAAAAAGGGAACGAATTCTGCAATCTATCAATTCAAATTTAATCGAGATTCAATACGAATATCATACCTAGAGTAATATATATATATAT
>NW_006238943.1:943828-950680 GCF_000226075.1 Solanum tuberosum | reverse complement strand
ATATATATAAATCAGTAGCTTTGTGAGTGGGTATCACATAGGAGAGTTTTAGTGGATTTCGAAAAGATTATAAGACAAAAAAAAAAGTACCTTATATTAAGTGAGTGGTTCAACTTCATTTGTTTATCAAAATATTCTGACCAATTATTGAAAAATATCTTGCCTTAGATTTGATCCCTCTTTTTAAATATATATAGGAGTATATATTTTTTATTCCCATGTATGGTTCCCTTGTGGAAAATTGCTTTGTTTAATCTGTTTCTTTTTTATGTTGGGGTCGTTTAGTTGTTGATTAGAAGGTGAATTTATTCATTTATTAAAATTAACATAATTAATACCATGTTTTGAAAAATAGCCGCATATAGAAAAATCACTGGAAAATAGTTGTTTTCCTTGAATTTCAGCTACTTATGGATGGATGTCGATAATATTTACTGAACTTTTGTCATATGTAGCTTTCACCATAATTGTCGTCTAAAATTAGATTTGACAAAACATGATTTCAAATAACATATGGTTAAAGTTATTTCAAAGTAAGTTAGATGTGTGATTATCTTTTTAAAATTAAATACAAATGAAATAACGATGTCCAAATAAAATACTTGTATACTAGAATAAACCTAAGGAGGGTGCACATTTTTCAAAAGAAAAAATTTAGGGTTTAGTTAAGATGGCAATGTGTAACTAATGCACTCATACTGAGGTATCAACCTCACACTAAAAGCATGGGCCCATCCAAGAGTTTCACAAGAAAATAATTTCAAAAATTAAGAATATTAAAAGAAATTCTAAGTTTAGATGAACCCGATAACTATCAGGGTTTATTTAAATTCAATATTTTCAACACAGAATATAAGTGTATATACAATATGTAAAAAAAAATACTAAAATTGCAATACATAGTAGATATGATGAGCTTATAACTTTGAAAATATATCGAGTTCAACGCGAAAAACCTCAAAAGCTTAAGATGTTAAATTTAAATTCTAGATCCGCCTCTGACAAATGATGCATCTACCTCTTTGAGTGAGAGTGCCCTTCTAAGAAAATAATTAGGGTTTGGTATAACTACTGCAGTATGGGCCAATCCAAAAGCTTTCACAACAAAATTTTTAAAAAAATTAATATTTGAAAAATAAAATAAAAAAGAAATAGCATCATTTATGTGTATATATATATCCCCTTTTCTCACTGTTACCATCTCTATGAGCTTCCTAACCCCTCTTTTCTCATCTTTATCTTCTCTCATCTTTCATTAAAAAAAAAAATTAAAAAAAAAAAAAAACTACAAATTTTTTGGATCTATGTAGTATGGTTAATTTCCTTTATATTGCATCTTATTTTATTTTTTTGAGCTATTTTTTTCTATATTTATTTGCTAGTGATCTTGAAATATATGTTTCTATGAATTTTGTTTTTGTTTTTATTTTGATTCTATGTTTTTTTTTCTTAAATCAATTTCTTAGTTATTTTATTTTTTTTTAGCTAGATTTCTCTTTATTTGCTAGTGATTTTGATAATTATTATCTTTTTAGATATATTTTTCTATATTTATTTGTTAGTGATCTTGAAGATATATGCTTCTATGAGTTTTTGTTTTTATTTTTATTTTATGTTTTTATTTAATCAATTTCTTAGTGTATTGATTTAGCTTGCTTCTTCAATAGAAAGATTGTGGTCAAGTTATATATGATGGAATTTTTGAACAATTCCAATCTACATATAAGTTTTTAAATTTTATTTTTTGTTTTGAAGTCTTAAATAGTGTAGATTCTTCTTAATTTAGATCTTTACTTTTGTAGCTAAGAATATGTATATATGTACTTGGATTTTGTACCCTATAAATATATATCCTATGTGAAACATTTATTTAGGGTTTGTGGTTCATTTTGTAGACATCCAATAAAATTGAAACGGTATAGAGAAAATAGGGTTTCTGAATTTGAATCAGGCTTATCGATCTATCGAACAATTAACAACAGTTGTTGTTTGCAGATGTAGCATCATCAAGATTCATACATGAAAATTAAGAGGCAAGGTTATATATGTAGCTTTAATTGAAATGAAAAATAAAATATATCATGACCATGTCTATTTATTTTAAAGTGAGAATCTTGATGATGCTGCATCAGCAATAAATAACTATCAGTGACAGAGTTAGGATTTTTAAGGATTTCTAATATCCAATAGGGTTTTGTATATAAAGGGGTTCAGATGAATATCTTCTGCCTCCGCTCTAAACTAATTATGAGCTGTGGAGGCAGAATTTTGAAAAAATCAACATCTATTATATATAGATATAACGATATTTTCTTGACTTTTCCATATCATCCTCTTTGATTTTTTTGGTGAAATGAACCCCTTTCGTCCCTCTAGCTTCGCCCCGTCACTCTCTAAGCAAAAGTAAATAGTACGGATGCTCAGTTCATTTGTACCTGGAGATAGATGATTAAATGGATTTAATTTTCCTTTATTTTATTTTACTGTATTTTTCAGTACTTTATAGTAAATATTCTTGTCAGTTATATATCTATTTATATATGTAACAATTTTAATTTTTTTAAAAAAAATTCTAACAGGTGAAAATTAGATTCTTTGTTTATTTTGAGACTGCAGATCTGTGGCCACTGAAGTTCTGATAGATCAGAAGTTGTAATTTCTCTATCTTACACAGATTTGGTACGAAAAATATATTTACACAATCAAATCGTTTATTATAAGGTATGTAATTATACTAAATTTTATTACAAGCACGCATCGATTGATTACCTAGTTATTATTTGGAGTTTATGTGTATAAAATTAAAGATTTTTGTGTCTGAATTCACGAACAACTAGTTTGATCGTTATACTTCAAATCAAGCTAAGATAGATTAAAACAGAGCGTGTAACATGTTAAAATACATTAATCAAAGTATAATTAATGATTTATATTGTCAGTATATATAACTTATGCCATTTTTAAACCTAATTTTGGTTTAGGTCAAGGAGTTGGAGAAAACTTCTCATGGGAAGAGGTTAATTAGTTTGAGTTGCCAAGTTTGTTTGTTTTTTTCAAAAAAGATTCAAAATATAATTTTAAGTATTTCATGGGAAAATGAAAAATCATCTAAGTTATGTTTTTTGTCTGTTGAATCAATGAAAGATTTTATATGGGAATTTGCTGCTTCATGGATTTTTGTGACTTTGAGTGTGTGCAAAATCATGAATTTAGTGCATGTCAATGTCATTATTAGGTTGGATTTTGCCTCTAAGAGTTTTTATCAACCATAAGAAGCGGAGTTTTGGAGGAACGGAAAAAATTATCTCAATTTACAGGTTATGAGTCTGAGCTGTGAAATTAGCAACAAGTATTTAGGTCATAGTAGGATCAATGCCTATATTATACTCTCACGCTCTTTCCGAACTCTGTATATATAAATACAAAATGATTTGTGCATTGGATTGCTATTTTGTGAATGTATGAATGAATAAGAGCAAATGTAACACATGATCCACACAACTTGCTATAAAATGACCTAGCAAGTTACTATACGATATGAGTATGGAGATATCAGAATGATGGTATGATGCTTGATTTAATTTAATACCTTCACCATATATTACTAAAGGTAGCTTGGACGTATGCACATGACAAGAAAAAGCTAACTCTAGGCTTCGGTGTCCATAATGCTCGATCATGTGAGTGATACACAGTGAGTATCAAAAATTGATATATTGAGTCACGTGGAATAACTTAACATGATAGATAAGTTATTGAGTACGTAAACAAAGTTTACATTCATAATTGAAAAGATTAAAATGTTATGTATATATGAAATAATGATGTGAGACTTTTTAAAAGAAAATATACGAACTCATCTCAAAGCGGACAATATTATTAAATAACAAGTCATGCTCTGATCTTTTCTAGTGTAACTAATTAATCATCTTAAAAGAGTTGTATTAGATTCTCAATCAACCTTTTTAGTCATGTCATTTATTATATGCTTGATATTTTTGCGGAGAAATTATATTAATCTTTTCTGTATCGTTTTAATTTTATCGAAGGTCTTAAAGGGACATCATGCCACTTGTTGACTGAAGTGTAATTGTCACCTTTCAATTAAATCACCCCGATTGCATGAAACTGATTCACTGATTTGATGATTCCTTTCCCACTTTCTACTTGTCTTTTTCTTTTGTCATAATGCAAAATTCCCTATATTATATTTTTAGTATTTCTCCTCCTAATTTGTCTAATTTCTATTTGCATAAAAACTACAATTTTTCTCAACACAAAAATCTGATTCATCAATCCATAAAGCACTAGGTTGTATTTGTATTGTAATAAAATCTAGCCTAGCAAGATCATTTTTTTTTTCTTGTCATGGACTTTTATGGTAACTCCACACTGACATAATTGTATGGAAGATTTTTTTTAATAATCACGACATTCGGATCAGTTTTCGCACATCTTGATTAATTTTACAGGATATTAGTCATCTGTCACCTCCAACAACATATAGCAAGTAACTTTGTCTATCAAATTTAAAACATATAAGAAGAAATCACCTTATATACACGTTTAAACTGGAGAAAATTAAATGGGATTTTAGAAGTTAAGTTTATAATGGAGACTGTTGAAAAGTAGGTTAAAATTAAATGTAAAGTGAAAGAATAATATTTAGCGAATTCAAGATCTAAGTTTTATGAGTTTAATATTTAATTTACACATAAATTTATGTTTTATGTAAAAAATTATTAGTTCCAAATTAATGAGCTTGAGATATTTTCTACCTCTCAGCACTAGATGTGTTTTTCCTAAAGAAATGAAGGCAATATGCGTCTTTTACATACATATTTATCCCTTCATCATAATTAAACTATATATAACCTTACTTTAATTTTTAACTGTTAAAATTATTTGAATTGCCGTAAATATCATATGCGAATAAACAATTATCTTTTTCATATATATATATCATGGTTCTCAATAATGCATGGAAGTAAAATAATTAAGAAACATGGCACTAGTTTCCTTCTTTCTTTTTCTTTATGGGTGTGTTTGGTACGGAGGAAAACTATTTTTCGGAATTACTTTTTTCTTATATTTAATTGGTCAAATTTTTTGAAAAACATTTTATCTAAGAATATAAATTCCTTACAAATGAAAAAAAAAATATCTTCCTTGATTGAAGTAGGGAAAATAATTTTCACAAGCGACATTCCACATTATGTCCTCCGCACCCTGCAACACACCTCATCTTTACCCCACCATCCCACACCTCTACCTCCACATTACCGACCCCCACCTCCAATAATATCTGTCTAGACTATATACAAATGTTTCTAGACTAAGATCAAAGATTAATTAGCCACATTACATGTTGTATACAAGAAAATGGACTTTGATACTTAGAGCATTTGGCTTAGTTTTTTCTTTGTTTTTTCTTCCCTTACGTCCACATATATATAAAGTGAAAGGAAGCAGAAACAGCAGTGGTACGTAGTACTAACTGGTCCATTATATTTAGATTGGGATGGGTGTGTGTCGGGGAGGGGGGGGGGGGGGGGGGGGGCATTTTTTTTTATGTAGTATTGTAAGTTATCATTGTTGTGAAATGGTGGATGCCATGTGATTAAGTGTGGAGTTAGCATGCTAGGAATGCATTAACTCATGCCAAAGTGTGGTTAGCATTTGCAAGCTACATATTGCCACGTGTGCTTGGCCTATACAATACCAATAAGGTCATTTTAGGAGATTTTGTAGTACATATTTAAATCCTTTATGTCTAAAGGCATTTGATATTAGTATACTACTTTTTCCAGCCATACAAATATTGAGGTACATTTTATATATATATATATGTCCAAGTTATTTAAAATAATTCTAAAATAATATAATTATAATAGTAATAATAATAATAATAATTCCAAAGATCGTGATCTTGCTATTAAAGGAAGAACTAGATCAAGCATGGCTAAAATTAGCGTAGAAATTAATCTCTCTAATAAACCGAGACTGAATAATCATGTGTATGGATCTGGCTGCAAAATAATACTAATTATTTTGCTACAAGGATATGATCAAAAGATTTAATATGAAGGGGTACCCAAATATTGTAACCATTGTAAATAGGGAAAATTAGTTGTCTAGTTATAATACCTAACATATTTAGTCAAAACAACAATACTTTAAAATATTTATTTAAAAATGTCAGAATGTCAATATTCTCAAAAATAATTTGTATTCACATTTTATTATTTATATTTTTTTTATTAATCAAAAGAGTCCATCATTGGACCAAATTCTAACCAATAACAGATTAAAAATAAAAAATAAATACAAAATTATCATTTAATATTCTTCCTACATCCTACACGTTTCCCACCTTTCACGTTTCTAACATAAAGTTTTTATTTTTCCCCAGCTTTCATGTTCCCAGATTCTCTTTTTTCAAGTTTTTTGCTAACCTTGAAACACAAATTATTGAAAGTTCGATTCTTCAACAAAATCTCGGTATTAATTCAAGAAATTTCTCGGTTGATAAAAAAAATCTATATATTAATTCAAGAAATTTTGAATTTGGTAAAGGTAATTTCGATTAGTTATTTAGATTTCTTTTGATTTGTTTTCAATATCACCGTTTATGGTTTATATTTTGCATTGTACATACTACGGATTTTCTGTTAATTTTGTTTATTTTTATGCAAGTTTGTTTACATATTCATGTAAAATTTATGTATTTTAGATTTTTAATCGATTAAACAATTTTTTTTGATTTGTTTTATTTCGTTTTAATATTTTAGATTTATTAGAATCTACAAATTCATTCATATGTTTATTTTGTTTGATTTTTAATACATTTAT
>NW_006238943.1:931724-942659 GCF_000226075.1 Solanum tuberosum | reverse complement strand
AATTTTCTTTATTGTTAAACGAAATCTCTTTATTAATTCAAGCACATTTCTCGGTTGGCAAGGTAATTTCCATTATCCATTTTGATTAGTTATTTTGATTTCTTTTGATTTGTTTTCAATATCACTTCGCATTGTACATATTACGGATTTTCGTCAATTTTTTTTTATTTTTATGCAAGTTTGTTTACATATTCATCTTTCATCTCACTTTTGTATTCATTTATTGTTGTATTCAACATATAGTTCATGATCGATTGGTTACATTAACTTAATGGGATACAAATTATTGTATGCATTCAAATAGAAAAAACAACTACTAAACTAAAAAAAATAAAAATTCATTCGTTATATATCATAATTTGGATATAAAACATCCGAAAAAAGCTATAAATCCCAATGCATACAAAGATTTCACTGATTCAATTAGGAAAAAAAAACAACACTCTTGTACTCAACATATACAAATATCTCATCCAAACAAATAAAAAAATTGAAAAAAATACCTGATTGTTTTTCGATTGTTCATTGGATGCGATAAATTTATAGTTCTCAATTTTAAAAAATTCTGTTTAAAAAATATGTCGTATTCAACTTGAAGAAGCTTTGAAAGTTATCAGATGAATGACTCGGAAGACAAACTGTTTTTTTTTATGTTCTTAAGAAGAAAGCAAAAAAACGCTCGACGGAAAGATAGATGGCTATTTATGCTCTTTTCAAAATGTAACTGATTTGTATTTAATTTTTTTAATCTTTTTTGAATTTTTTTGTTCCATGATTTTCTCTGTTCTGTTAATAATTATTTGTATTCTTTCAAATTAATCAAAATAAAATAAATACATAACTAATCCCTTAACAAACTAAAATAATGACATTTTTAATAAATAATGAAACTGTTGCTAAGGAGTTCCACTAAAAGCTAAAATATTGCTATTTTGAAAATTTTCCCTTGTAAATATAGACTATGATCATTAATATTCTCTTAATTATGCAAATTGTTTTGCGGCCAAAAGATTTTATCATGGCTAAATTGTAATTAACGAATATAAAAAAGTGTATTTATATAGATAAAAGATTAAATTACCTTATAGACATATATCCATACCCATATTTTAAAATAATTACATATATTTTCCAATTTCCACTAATTAAGATTTCGTACCATGTTTTAAGTTAGATACATAGAGATTTATCATTGTCTAAAAACAAGCATAGATTAGGATAATTGAATATCTGAAAGATTATGTATCCCGCAGTTAACACCTTCATCTTAATCAACCTGATTTATCTCATCAACCTCCCTAAATTAGTGTGATTTGTGTCGTTTACCCTAGATAAAATCAGCTCATTATTTTATGTAAATGAACTAGGATAACAAAAATTTAAAACAATTTATGTGTTAGTTAGACTAGGTATATCATATAGAGTTATTTAGACACACTATAACTATTTATTATAATACATGATTCACAATCAATAAACAAAACAGGCAACCAAATCAAAGTAATGCAAATTAGACTAGGTATATATCATATAGAATTATTTAGACACACTAAACTATTTTTATTTAGCTTTGTGAATATTTTTTTTCTTTTATCATATTCTCAAGTGTTATAAGCTTCCTTACTATACCGTAAATTACATAACAGAAGTTAGATATTTCATATTATCATAAAGGTATTAACATTGATATTCCTACATAATATCATTGATATAGAACCGTAGAAGAAAAATATTATATTTCATCAGAATTTTTATATTTGAACTCTTATTATATCAAAATCGCTGATTTAAGATCCTCTTTTATATATATAAATTTTAAAAATAAAATTGTGTGTAGTTTTTAACTATTTGAAAAAAATATTTTGAGAGCAAATACAAACAAATTTATTTAATGTGTGGGGACAGTTGGTGGAAATGGAATAAAGCTTTTGGGATTTGTTACCTTACATGGAAAATAGAATAGTTAATTTGTTTCCTTATTATATCATGGAAACAAATATTATGAGATGGTATTACTACTTACCTTACTTCTTAAATTCCCTTTTTTTTATATTAAATTACTTACCTTACTTCTTAGATATACTTTCTTTATATTAAATTACTTACCTTACTTCTTAGATTTGCTTTTTGTCTCAATGTTGTTTTTTTCCCTATAAATTCAACTGTTAAGTTAGTATTGTTTTATATTTACTTTCTTTATATTATTACTTACCTTACTTCTTAGATTTGCTTTTTGTCTCAATGTTGTTTTTTTCCCTATAAATTCAACTGTTAAGTTAGTATTGTTTACAAGTTACAAATCAACTATTATATTGAAGGAGTGCATTCTGAGCTATCAAGTTTTGAGCTAGGTATAATTAATATTCTACCTTTGTTTTGTATTTTTTTTTTCTTATATATTGTTATTGCTGATATTTTTATTTTATAAGTATAATATTTTTATTTTAATAATTATTAGAATGTATTTAATTTCGAATCAATCTGAGTTTGCAAAAAGAGAAAGAAAGAGAAAGTAATTATGTGTTCTTTAATAAACAAGTAATAACTAGAGCTAGGTATAATTAATATTCTACCTTTGTTTTGTATTTTTTTCTTATATATTATTATAGTTGATATTTTTATTTTACAAGTATAATATTTTTATATTAGTAATTCTTAGAATTTTTTTTGATTTAGAATCAATCTGATTTTTCAAAAAAGAGAAAGAAAGAGCAAGTGATTACTTGTTCTTTAATAAACGAGTAATAACCAATTAGACTTAATTCTTTTTCAAATACACATATTATTAATAGAATAATGTTAATTGTACTATCTGTTAATTTAACCAAAATGAGTTTTTGAAAAAACTAACATTGATAAAATCTTATTTAAGATCAACAAGGTTTCAAGAGAGGTTGAATATATTATCTATTGAAAAAAAATTGCTAAAACAAGTCGATTACAAAAAAAATGACTTCACATTTAAGAAAACTAAAAAACTAGACTTTAAATTAAAAATATATATGAAGATTTTCTTAAAGAAAATAATTTAGGGCTTTTCTCTAAAATTTTGCTTTAGATTCAATTCTTAGTTGGCCCTTGGAACTAACCTAAACTATTTTTGTTTGTGTTATTTAGTTCATTTTCAACACTATTTATACGTTTTGATATTGAGAACCAACATCACAAACTTTTACTTTCTTATATCAGGTTTAATCATGGCAAGGTCTGGCCGCAAAAAAATTCGTATTGAGAAGATACAAAATAAAAAGAAAAGGGACGTGACATTCTCTAAAAGGCGTACTGGCCTTTTTAAGAAAGAAACTGAGCTCTCCGCACTTTGTGATAGTCCAAGTGTTATGGTGATTTTTTCCCCTGAAAACAAATCTACCGTATACTCTATTGGATATCCAAGTGTCAATTCAATTATGGATAAGTTTATGAAGGTGAATCCTCCAACAAACATTGATGACACTAACTCCCTCACTGTACATCGTAAAATTGCTATTAGAAAGGTGGGTTTGGAGCTAATCGAGATTAATAGAAAGCTTGAAGAGGAGGAGAAACGCAAGAAAAGGCTTGACACGACAGGAAGTTCATATGAAAATTTGAATTCTATGCAGTATCAACAATTGATCGAAAATATTGAAATCAAGTTCCTGGAAACAGAATGCATAGCTATCCAACTAAAGGAGTGTAACATGCCATTTCCCTACAGTACATTCGGAGATGCCTTGGCTCCTAAATAAAAAATTTCGTTCTATTTCAATGTTAGACTATTTAAATTTTGTTAAATTTGTAATATATATGATTTTAATCATATATAATTGATTATGCATTTTATGAAATAAAATAAACATGTCTTTTGTTTGGTATGTTGTAATTTGTTATTCATTAATATTAAATTTGATATGTAAGTGTTTAAAGCACAATAGTTATAAAAAAAAAGGAATAACAGAAATAAAATCTAGTCAAATAACTTTAAAACACTCTCATACACTAATATGATACGTTATAAATTAATACAACAAATTTTGTATCTTACTTTTAGTTTAACCACCTGATAATTAATTAATTTATTTAATTTTCTACACTTTGTCTTTAATACTTTTTTTTTTATTCTTAGATGTTTGTATATTTAAAACAATTTGAAGAACGTCTAAATTAATTACTTCTACACCTAAAGTAAATGCACACAAAAATTATACTTCAAAATATGTATAGTCATTATATATTCTCGTTAATCAGAAAAAAATATATATAAATATTTGGATTTTGACATTCATAATTCACGTTCTAAACATATTAATGTATGATACAAACTAAATAATATTACTTTATTATAAACATTAAATTTCAATATTATTAGCAATAGATTCAAATCATTTTTATAAGCAAATCAATTATAAAACAGTAACTAATTATGACTTCACATCTAAAAAAAAATTGAAAAGTAGATTTTTTAATAAAAATATATATGATGAAAAAAAATATATTAAGGCTCTTCACTTTCGCTTTAACCCCAAATACTTTATACAATCATTGATAGTACCACAAAAAAAAAATCATCAATTTTCAATTTTGAACTCTTATTCTGCCAAAATCTAATGTAAAGGGAAAAAAGAAAAATTTTAATACAAAATCGAAAATTCAAGATTTTGTATCTCCATAAATTTCTCAACGAAGATAAAAAATTTATATCCTAAAGCCTATAAGGACCTTAGTTAACTATTTGAAAAAATATTTTGAGAGCAAATACAATAATTTTTATTTAATGTGTGGGGACAATTGGTGGAAAATGGAATTTGTTACCTTACATGGAAAATGAAATAGTTACTTTGTTTCCTTATTTTATTATGGAAACAAATAATATGAGCTGATATTATTACTTACCTTACTTCTTAGATTAACCTTTTTTATATATTATTATTTGACTTACTTCTTAGATTTACCTTCTTTATATTAAATTACTTACCTTACTTCTTAGATTAACCTTTTTTATATATTATTATTTGACTTACTTCTTAGATTTACCTTCTTTATATTAAATTACTTACCTTACTTCTTAGATTAACCTTTTTTATATATTATTATTTGACTTACTTCTTAGATTTACCTTCTTTATATTAAATTACTTACCTTACTTCTTAGATTTACTTTCTTTATATTATATTACTTACCTTACTTCATAGATTTATTTTTTTGTCTCAATATTGATTTTTTTCCCTATAAATTCAACTGTTAAGTTATTATTGCTTACGAGTTACAAAGCAACAATTGTATTGAAGGAGTGCATTTTGAGCTATCAAGTATTGAGCTAGGTATAATTAATATTCTACCTTTGTTTTGTATTTTTTTTTCTTATATATTGTTATTGTTGATATTTTTATTTTATAAGTTATAATGATTTTATATTAGTAATTATTAGAATTTATTTAATTTAGAATCAATCTGATTTTTCAAAAAAGAGAAAGAAAAATCAAGTAATTACTTGTTCTTCAATAAACAAGTAATAACCAATTAGACTTAATTCTTTTTCAAATACATATATTATTAATAGAATAATGTTAATTGCTTCCTATCTGTTTATTTAACCAAAATAAGATTTTGAAAAAACTAACATTGATAAAATCTTATTTAAGATCAACAATGTTTCAAGAGAGATTGAATGTATTAAATTAATTATACCTATTGAAAAAAAAAATTGCTAAAACAAATCGATTATAAAAAAATAATTAATGACTTCACATTTAAGAAAGCTAGAAAACTAGACTTTAAATTAACAAATATATGAAGATTATTTTAAGAAAATAATTTAGGGGTTTCTCTCTCAAATTTGGCTTTAGATTCAATTCTGACTTCTGAGTTGGCCCTTGAAACTACCCTAAACTATTTTTGTTTGTGATAATTTGTTATTCATTAATATTAAATTTGATATGTAAGTGTTTAAAGCACAATAATTATAAAAAAAGGAATAATAGAATTAAAATCTTGTCAAATAACTTAAAAGTACATATGATCTCATTTTAATAAAATGAACTCTATGGTGCTCCTTTACCTACATCCGTTTATTAAAGAAATTATTCCTATACTTTATTGAGATAGATGGAACTTTCCCTCTAAGATAATTTCATTTTTCATGAATAACTCGAATGCTCTTCTTTCTGAGAATAATACCAAAATATCAAATTGACACAATCAATTTTATCTTTATTTTGATACTTATGTACCCCTTTTACATTGAATTTTTAATAAAACCCAATTGGGTCTAGTGTAATAATTGTTAGGTATACACAGAGTCTGGTGTACTAAACTCCAACTATACATGTGATCTAGAAAAAGGTCGAACCACATTAGTTCTTGTGTACAATCTCATATACAATACAATCATTGAAGGTCTCAACAACAGCAAACTCCATGTAAGTCCCTATTAAGTGGGGTTTGAAGATGATAAAATCTATGCAAACCTTGCCTTTTTCTCGTGAGGTCATTTCCGATAGACCCTAGACTTAAAATAAAGTATGTCCAAGCAGTTAGGAAAAGGAAATGCATAAATGAGAACAGCAGCAAATCATTGAAGGTCTCATATATCAAATAGTGGCTGCCAGGGGTTGGAGTGAAGCATTCATTTCAATAACTACGTTGGAAGTGTCATAAATAATGTCAGTAATGGAACTTCATATGAAAATGAACGTAAATTCGAGAATTTACAACGACGACAGAACTATATTAGTGTGAGAGAATTGTTATGCCATCGAAGATCTGACCATAGTAAGCTATGAAATCTACGTAAAATACATAATGATGGCTGGTTAACATATTTTCTTAACCTGTTAGATGAAAAGAAGTTTTTCAGCGTACTGGACAAAGTAAACAACACATAATAAACAGGCATTCTCTGGCATAATTTATGCAGATGCACTTTCTATACACAGAGGTAATACCTCTTTCCGGTCGTTTCACCAGAGCTAAAAACAAAGACAGGTTCTACGCAAAGTCAAA
The DNA here is from genome assembly GCF_000226075.1 of Solanum tuberosum. Classification (NCBI taxonomy): domain Eukaryota; kingdom Viridiplantae; phylum Streptophyta; class Magnoliopsida; order Solanales; family Solanaceae; genus Solanum; species Solanum tuberosum. Next base: position 935,678 of record NW_006238943.1, on the reverse strand, counting down.
GACGAAAGAAAGAAGGCCACAAGGGAAGCAAGAAACCATGCTTCAACTGCATCAAGAGCACAAAAGGAAACAATACAACAAACCTACGCTGTTACCTAGACATTCCTTCCGGGATGGTGGAACCATTTATCAATGCCCCATGCTTCCCCAAGGTTGGAATGCTGTTAGAACGTTTCTTTACTCGAATGTTGCCAGAAGTTGGGACTCTCTTCTCGTTCTTCTCTTTGAGAAAAGAAGTGTAGCTCCCGAGCGGTGGCTCCAAAATTACAGCACTCTTACTTCTGAAAGACTGGTCGATGCTCTTCCTATACGTCTCAAAACCTTCAGTTAGCTGGTCCCCTGAAACAGGTACAACCTTAGTACTCAACTCCGACTTATTGTATATTTCTTCATTAACATCAGTCATATAACCATCTTCTTGAATATCTAGCATGGCAAGATCATCATACTCCTCATCTGATTTTGTAGATTCCTCATCCACTGAGCCTTCCTGTATGCATTGCAGCAAAGAGGTTTATTATTAAACAAAAGAAAAGATTTAGAGTTAAATCCCCAGTTGCTAGCTGAAAATCAATGAAACACGGGCTTCAAATTAATTCAATGGAACTTTGCACGACAAGTATAATGGTTAGGCAAGAAAGAGGATTTGAATACAGTCGCATATTCACTAAACAAACCAAAATGTATGATCTTATTAATTAGTTAAGACCTAATCATCTAGAAATGACATACTTCCAACGAAATGTAGCAACTTCCTGATGACATCAAGTATATAAGTCATTCAACATACCTCCTCATCAACTCGTTTGGAACCATCATCACTAAGATCCTCGTCACTGTCTCTTTCAAGTGGTTCATCAACCTCTTCATCATCACTACCATGCACTGATTGTTCCTCTTTGAGCTGTAAGTATCACGAAAAATGGGAATGCATCAAAGAACTTATGGAACTAAATGGAAGACACAAGTAAATAAGTAAAGAAATATATACGACCTCCAAGCTCCATAAACCAAAGACTAATACAGAGAAAAGTGTGCATTATACGCTAGTTTGTGGAAACCCGTCAGAACTTCTAGGCATACCTCTTTTGCATGTGCTTCAGGCAACCTTGGTGAGCTGCAGCAAGAGGAATAGTACCTGCTGCCATTGTCCGTCAGCTCACCTCTCGATTCATCTACACTACTAGCATGACTGGTACCACCAACATCACTGGGCCAAGCACTGATCCCGAAATGGCCAAATTGTAGATTAATAGGTTCAGCCTTGCCAATCTGCAGTGGTCCATACATAGGGGTCCCTATTCCACTCGCAGTGGAGTGATCCATAATAGGCTTGCCATCATTGCCCAAGGTGTAAACTGGCCAAGCTTTTGCTACTGATCCATCATTGTTCAGAAGAGCCATCAAGTGCCTAGAAGAACCTTTTCTTTGAATCAGTTGAAACATTCCCTTAGAGCTCACACAATTGGCAGCACACTGGTTTCTGTATTCCTCATCAATGACGACAACCGTATTTGTGACTGGATCATATAGTTGCTCTCCTGCATCACGCCTCCGTAAGCAACCGAAGACAGTGGCATGAATGGCTGCCACACTTTTATCTACGTTGGTGTTGTTAATCTTTGGCACCAAATGCTTGTCAGCTCTGTTACAGAGATATTCTTGTATTGTCCGGATGTTTCGGATATATTTAACATACTTGTTTTTGGCAGGATCAAGAGTCATGTACTTCGCACGTACTGCAAACCTTTCTAAATGTTTTTCCTCATTTGCAATGTAAACCATAAAAGGTATGACTGATGGATGCTTCTTCATTAGTCCCATCTGCAGGTATAAGACAAAATCAGCTCCAACTTAACCACCACAAGAAAGATCCCTCCAGGTAAAAGCAAAATATGCAATATTTAAAATTAATTATTACCACAAAATTAAGGCTCAAATGAACACCCTCCACAACAACTGATTCTTTCCGGTCTTCCCATGCAGTTATTAGCCTATCAAGACTATCAATTACCATCTCACTCTGTGCCTTAAATCCTTCAACTGCCATTTCTCTGGAACTAATCAAATCAACAGCATTTGAAATCCGCACAGGTGGAGATTTTACACCTTCTTTTTGTATTGGTGGGGTTGAAATTCCAGCTAACTTCTTCGCCCTTTTCTTCGCTTTTGCTTCAGAAACAGCTACTGGATCCAAATATTCCCCAGCATGGTAGGTTGAAGCCCAGAGTAAAGGGTTCTGCTTTTCATCTACAAAACTCCTCATCATATGTCGAATGGAGTCAGTGGACACCACAGTCGTTATACCCAACCTGCTTCCCTGTGAAGATAAATGGAGAAGAAAATCATGCACCTCATGTCCCAATATACACGGCAATCTTCCATTTCAGGAGATTTAACATACCACAATAATACACGCCTCATGTCCCAATTCATAATTTTTTGAGATCATTCCACAAAGATAGTTTACTTATTTTAACGAGTTTTCTCACATAGGTTCAAATTCATTTAAACCAAATCAAATTTGAAATTTTGATATGCTATTTTCTCTATCAAACTCCATATTACTAAAAGTGATTGCTTTACCGCTTGAGGCAATGCGAAGCTAGGGGTTCTCACTTGATAGGTGAAGTTATGTGCTTCAAAGAATTGCCGTAAAATAAACCTAACAAAAGACAAATAGTTCTTTGGATCACAACTTACAGTAGTTGGATTAAAATAGGCATGATTGTATCTCAGAAACCGAAATCAATTATTTTGTTAGCAATTTGATTATCATAGTACAATATTACATATATGTTTGGTATTTTTTAATTTTCATAAATTATGCACTTCAATTAAAAAGCTGCATGGAGTTTCACTTTTTGCTGATCACTTCAAGCCCCACGAGCTATGTAGCTTTTTGCATCTTTTGCTTTTAATAGATCAAACTAACTTTTCAATTAGTACATTAATATTTTCTTCCATCATCACTTGGTGTAGGACATACGTCAGATTAAAAATATCAATTCAAACAGAGTCAATTAAATGGGACTGAGGGATTACGACATGAAAAATTAAGAGGTTAGTACAACAGCCAAGGCTATGACAGAACTTATACCAGCAAAGCAGACAATGTAGATTTGCCACAGCCACTAGTCCCACACAATAGCACAGTTACAGATTCTTTTCTTTCTCGGATCCTGAAACATAGCAACAACTCTGTGAAAAATACAGAGCAAGGTACACTGAAGAAAAATATCAGCAAAATGAGCACATCATCAGCTTCCTATATCAATCACCGTGGACAGATGAATGAATAGGAACATTATTCCCCTAACTTAAGAAGTGACATCTAATATACATAACCACAACTACAGGAAACAGAAAATAAAGGCAAATGACGTTAATAAACTCGATTAAAATCCAGAATTATGCTGATTAAATTTTGAATACAAAGTGATTGAGGAAACCCCCAAAGGCAACAGTTACTCCCATAATTTGCAAATGATGAGACACATTTCTACCATGGATAGATCTAAATGCATTTCTTAGAAAAATCATAGAGTGACAATAAAACCTTCATTTCAATGGCATATTTACTAATTCAGGCATCAACTCATCTCAAGGTGATGAGAAAATTGCTAGCGAAGCCTGAGAAATAAATCAGATGAGACTGGCAGACTCATTTTATAATATTTGTTCTATTTGCTTACAAATATTGTTGCCCTCTACTGGAACAGCAGATAAATTATATCAGTTACCCATGAAACCATACAGATCATTAAAATGGAAATTCTATTTTGCTTCTCTTGCAACTTCGAGATTTCAGCAAAAACTCTTTCCAGATTAGGCTAAAGAATGACCAATATCTCAGAAAAGATTGGTTTCTTTTCTAAGTGGTTGCATACTAATAAAAACATCAGCATATAAGTTAGGGGAGAAAGATGTGCTACAAAACAAGAATCCCACCCC